>NW_028189129.1:0-34222 GCF_054131305.1 Coturnix japonica | reverse complement strand
CCCCCCTCCCCCCATTCCCTATTTACCCCCTCCCCCCATTACCCCCTATTTACCCCCTCATTACCCCCCAATTCACCTCCCTCCCCCTTATTACCCCCCTATTCACCCCCCACTCCCCCCCCTTCTTCCCCCCTTATATCCCCCCTTTATTACCCCCCTTATTACCCCCCTTATTACCCCCCTTATTACCCCCTTATTACCCCCCTTATTAACCCCCCTATTTACCCCTCTCCCCCCTTATTACCCCCTATTCACCCCCACTCCCCCCCCTTCTTCCCCCCTTATATCCCCCCCCCTTATTACCACCATTTACCCCCCTCCCCCCTTATTACCCCCCTATTCACCCCCCTCCCCCCTTTACCCCCCTATTTAACCCCCCTCCTCCCCATTTCCCCCCTATATACCCCCCTTATTACCCCCCTATTCACCCCCCTCCCCCTTCTTACCCCCCTTATTACCCCCTCCCCCTTTTTACCCCCCTTATTACCCCCCTATTTAACCCCCCTCCCCCCTTCTTCCCCCCTTATATCCCCCCCCACTTATTACCCCCCTTATTACCCCCCTATTTACCCCCCCTCCCCCCTTCTTCCCCCCTTATATCCCCCACCCCTTATTACCCCCCTTATTACCCCCTCCTCCTCCTATTTACTCCCCTCCCCCCTCTTATCCCCCCTATTTAACCCCCCTCCCCCCCATTGCCCACCTATTTACCCCCCATTACCCCCATTACCCCCCCATTTTCCCCCCTTACCCCCCTTATACCCCACCCCTCAGTCTCCCTCCTCCTCCCCCCCTCCCCACCCGTTCCCTCCCCTTCCCCCCCGCCCCCAAAATCAAGATCCACCAAATCCCCCCCTTGGTCCAAGTGGGTCAGAGCGTCACTTTGTCCCCCCACCCCACCATCCCCACCTACAACTTGTGTTCCTGGTTCCGGACCCACGGGACCCCTTACAGTAAAGAGATCGGATCCATCTTCCCCCCCAACCCTAAAATGGTTCCGGGTCCGGCCTATACTAAAAAGGAGCAGATCCGGATGAAGGGCTGCACTCTGACCATCTCCGACTTAAAGCCTGAGGACAACGGGATGTACACGGTCCTCATCCGGGATCCCAGGATCATCAGCACCTACATGGAACTCACGGTCTATGGTGGGTCCAAACGGGGGCACTTCCTGTTTGGGGGACTTCCTGTCTGGGTCACTTCCTGTTGGGGTCACTTCCTGTCATGGTCACTTCCTGTCTGGGTCACTTCCTTTTTCGGGTCACTTCCTGTCTGGGTCACTTCCTGTAAGGGTCACTTCCTGTCTGGGTCACTTCCTGTCTGGGTCACTTCCTGTTTGGGTCACTTCCTGTCATGGTCACTTCCTGTCTGGGTCACTTCCTGTTTGGGTCACTTCCTGCCTGGATCACTTCCTGTCTGGGTCACTTCCTGTCTGGGTCACTTTGTGTATGGGTCACTTCCTGTCTGGGTCACTTCCTGTTTGGATCACTTCCTGTCATGGTCACTTCCTCTTCGGGTCACTTCCTGTTTGAGTCACTTCCTGTTGACGTCAGTTCCTGTTTGGGTCACTTCCTGTCATGATCACTTCCTGTTTGGTTCACTTCCTTCTGGGTCACTTCCTGTTTGGGTCACTTCCTGTCTGGATCACTTCCTGTTTGAGTCACTTCCTGTCTTGGTCAGTTCCTGTTTGGACCACTTCCTGTCATGGGTCACTTCCTGTTTGGATCACTTCCTGTCATGGTCACTTCGTCTTGGGGTCACTTCCTGTTTGGGTCACTTCCTGTCATGATCACTTCCTGTCTGGGTCACTTCCTGTCATGGTCACTTCCTCTTGGGGTCACTTCCTGTTTGGGTCACTTCCTGTTGGGGTCACTTCCTGTCTGGGTCACTTCCTGTCATGGTCACTTCCTGTTTGGGTCATTCCGGTCGGGGTCACATCCTGTTTGGGTCACTTCCTGTCATGGTCACTTACTGTCTTGGTCACTTCCTCTTCGGGTCACTTCCTGTCTGGGTCACTTCCTGTTTGGGTCACTTCCTGTTTGGGTCACTTCCTGTTTGAGTCACTTCCTGTTTGGGTCACTTCCTGTCTGGGTCACTTCCTCTTGGGGTCACTTCCTGTTTGAGTCACTTCCTGTTGAGGTCACTTCCTGTTTGGGTCACTTCCTGTCATGGTTACTTCCTGTCGGGGTCACTTCCTGTTTGGGTCACTTCCTGTTTGGGTCACTTCCTGTTGAGGTCACTTCCTGTAAGGGTCACTTCCTGTTTGGGTCACTTCCTGTTTGGGGGACTTCCTGTTTGGGTCACTTCCTGTTTGGGTCACTTCCTGTTTGGGTACTTCCTGTTTCGGTCACTTCCTGTTTGGGTCACTTCCTGTCTGGGTCAATTCCTGTAAGGGTTACTTCCTGTCTTGGTCACTTCCTCTTCGGGTCACTTCCTGTTTGAGTCACTTCCTGTTGAGGTCAGTTCCTGTCTGGGTCACTTCCTGTTGGGGTCACTTGCTGTCTGGGTCACTTCTTGTAAGGGTCACTTCCTGTCTGGGTCACTTCCTCTTCGGTTCACTTCCTGTTTGAGTCACTTCCTGTTGACGTCAGGTCCTGTTTGGGTCACTTCCTGTTGGGGTCACTTCCTGTCATGGTCACTTCCTCTTGGGGTCACTTCTGTTTGGGTCACTTCCTGTCTGGGTCACTTCCTGTCTGGGTCACTTCCTGTTTGGGTCACTTCCTGTTTGGGTCACTTCCTGTCGGGGTCACTTCCTTTTTGAGTCACTTCCTGTTGAGGTCAGTTCCTTTTTCGGTCACTTCCTGTTGGGTCACTTCCTGTTTGGGTCACTTCCTGTTGAGGTCAGTTCCTGTTTGGGTCACTTCCTGTTTGGGTCACTTCCTGTTTGGGTCACTTCCTGTTTGAGTCACTTCCTGTTGAGGTCAGTTCCTGTTTAGGTCACTTCCTGTTTGGTCACTTCCTGTTTGGGGGACTTCCTGTCTTGATCACTTCCTCTTCGGGTCACTTCCTGTTTGAGTCACTTCCTGTTGACGTCAGGTCCTGTTTGGGTCACTTCCTGTCATGATCACTTCCTGTTGGAGTCACTTCCTGTTTGGGTCATTCCTGTTTGGGTCACTTCCTGTTTGGGTCACTTCCTGTTGAGGTCAGTTCCTGTTTGGGTCACTTCCTGTCATGATCACTTCCTGTTTGGGTCACTTCCTGTCATGGTCACTTCCTGTTTGGTTCACTTCCTGTCATGGGCACTTCTTGTTTAGGTCACTTCCTGTTTGGGTGACTTCCTGTTTGGGTCACTTCCTGTTTGGGGCACTTCCTGTTTGGGTCACTTCCTGTCTGGGTCACTTCCTGTCATGGTCACTTCCTCTTGGGGTCACTTCCTGTCTGGGTCAATTCCTGTCTGGGTCACTTCCTGTCTGGGTCACTTCCTGTTGGGGTCACTTCCTGTCTGGGTGAACGGCTGCACTCTGACCATCTCCGACTTAAAGCCTGAGGACAACGGGATGTACACGGTCCTCATCCGGGATCCCAGGATCATCAGCAGCTACATGGAACTCACGGTCTATGGTGGGTCCAAACGGGGGCACTTCCTGTCTGGGGGACTTCCTGTTTGGGTCACTTCCTGTTTGGGTCACTTCCTGTCATGGTCACTTCCTGTTTGGGTCACTTCTTGTTTGGGTCACTTCCTGTTTGGGTCACTTCCTGTTGAGGTCAGTTCCTGTTTGGGTCACTTCCTGCCATGGTCACTTCCTGTCGGGGTCACTTCCTGTCGGGGTCACATCCTCTAAGGGTCACTTCCTGTTGAGGTCACTTCCTGTCTGGGTCACTTCCTGTTGAGGTCACTTCCTGTTTGGGGTACTTCCTGTTTGGGGGACTTCCTGTTTGGGGGACTTCCTGTTTGGGGGACTTCCTGTCATGGTCACTTCCTCTTTGGGTCACTTCCTGTCTGCGTCACTTCCTGTAAGGGTCACTTCCTGTTTGGGTCACTTCCTGTCTGGGTCACTTCCTGTCAGGGTCACTTCCTGTTTGGGTCACTTCCTGTCATGGGTCACTTCCTGTCTGGGTTTGCTTCCTATCATGGTCACTTCCTGTCTGGGTCACTTCCTGTTTGGGTCACTTCCTGTTTGGGTCAGTTCCTGTCATGGTCACTTCCTCTTGGGGTCACTTCCTGTTTGGGTCACTTCCTGTCTGGGGGACTTCCTGTCATGGTCACTTCCTGTCTGGGTCACTTCCTGTTTGGGGGACTTCCTGTCTGGGTCACTTCCTGCCAGGGTCACATCCTCTAAGGGTCACTTCCTGTCTGGGTCACTTCCTGTTTGGGTCACTTCCTGTTTGGGTCACTTCCTGTTGAGGTCAGTTCCTGTTTGGGTCACTTCCTGTGTGGATCACTTGCTGTTTGGGTCACTTCCTGTTTGGGGGACTTCCTGTTTGGGTTACTTCCTGTTGGGGTCACTTCCTGTTTGGGTCACTTCCTGTTTGGGGTCAGTTCCTGTTGAGGTCAGTTCCTGTTTGGGTCACTTCCTGTTTGGGTCACTTCCTGTCTGGGGCACTTCCTGTTTGGGTCACTTCCTGTTTGGGTCACTTCCTGTCATGGTCACTTCCTGTTGGGGTCACTTCCTGTCTGGGTCACTTCCTGTGTGGATCACTTCCTGTTTGGGTCACTTCCTGTTGGGGTCACTTCCTGTCTGGGTCACTTCCTGTTGGGGTCACTTCCTGTCGAGGTCAGATCCTGTCATGGTCATTTCCTGTCTGGGTCACTTCCTGTCTGGATCACTTCCTGTCTGGGTCACTTCCTGTCATGATCACTTCCTGTCTAGGTGACTTCCTCTTGGGGTCACTTCCTGTTTGAGTCACTTCCTGTTTGGGTCACTTCCTGTCATGGTCACTTCCTGTCGGGGTCACATCCTCTAAGGGTCACTTCCTGTTGAGGTCACTTCCTGTTTGGGTCACTTCCTGTCTGGGTCACTTCCTGCCTGGATCACTTCCTGTCTGTGTCACTTCCTGTTTGGGGTCATTTCCTGTCTGGGGGACTTCCTGTAAGGGTCACTTCCTCTTGGGGTCACTTCCTGTCTGGGTCACTTCCTGTTTAGGTTACTTCCTGTCATGATCACTTCCCATTGGGGTCACTTCCTGTCTGGGTCACTTCCTGCCATGGTCACTTCCTGTCATGGTCACTTCCTGTTTGGGTCACTTCCTGTCTGGGTCACTTCTTGTTTGGGGGACTTCCTGTTTGGGGCACTTCCTGTTTGGGTCACTTCCTGTTGAGGTCAGTTCCTGTCATGGTCACTTCCTGTCTGGGTCACTTCCTGTTGGGTCACTTCCCGTCTGGGTCACTTCCTGTTGGGTCACTTCCTGTTTAGGTTACTTCCTGTCTGGGTCACTTTCTGTCATGGTCACTTCCTGTTTAGGTCACTTCCTGTTTGGGGTCACTTCCTGTTGCGGTCACTTCCTGTTTGGGTCACTTTCTGTCTTGGTCACTTCCTGTTTGGGTCATTTCCTGTCATGGTCACTTCCTGTCATGGTCACTTCTTGTCATGGTCACTTCCAGTTTGGGTCACTTCCTGTTTGGGTCACTTCCTGTTGGGGTCACTTCCTGTTTGTGTCACTTCCTGTCTGGGTTACTTCCTGTTTGGGTCACTTCCTGTTGAGGTCAGTTCCTGTCATGGTCACTTCCTGTCTGGGTCACTTCCTGTTTTGGTCACTTCCTGTCTGGGTCACTTCCTGTTTTGGTCACTTCCTGTTTGGGTCACTTCCTGTTTTGGTCACTTCCTGTCTGGGTCACTTCCTGTCTGTGTCACTTCCTGTTTGGGTCACTTCCTGTTGAGGTCAGTTCCTGTCTGGGTCACTTCCTGTTTGGGTTACTTCCTGTCATGGGTCACTTCCTGTTTGGATCACTTCCTGTCATGGTCACTTCCTGTTTGGGTCACTTCCTGTCTGGGTCACTTCCTGTCTGGGTCACTTCCTGTTTGGGTCACTTCCTGTTGAGGTCAGTTCCTGTCATGGTCACTTCCTGTCTGGGTCACTTCCTGTTGGGTCACTTCCTCTTGGGGTCACTTCCTGTTTGAGTCACTTCCTGTCATGGTCACTTCCTGTCTGGGTCACTTCCTGTCATGGTCACTTCCTGTTTGGGTCAGTTCCTGTTTGTGTCACTTCCTGTCATGATCACTTCCTGTCTGGGTCACTTCCTGTTGAGGTCAGTTCCTGTCATGGTCACTTCCTGTCTGGGTCACTTCCTGTTTGAGTCACTTCCTGTTTGGGTCACTTCCTGTCATGATCACTTCCTGTTGGGGTCACTTCCTGTTTGGGTCACTTCCTGTTGGGGTCACTTCCTGTCTGGGTGAACGGCTGCACTCTGACCATCTCCGACTTAAAGCCTGAGGACAACGGGATGTACACGATCCTCATCCGGGATCCCAGGATCATCAGCAGCTACATGGAACTCACGGTCTATGGTGGGTCCAAACGGGGGCACTTCCTGTTTGGGGGACTTCCTGTTTGGGGGACTTCCTGTTTGGGTCACTTCCTGTTTGGGTCACTTCCTGTCTGGGTCACTTCCTGTCATGGTCACTTCCTGTTTGGGTCACTTCCTCTTGCGGTCACTTCCTGTTTGAGTCACTTCCTGTTGAGGTCAGTTCCTGTTTGGGTCACTTCCTGTTTGGTCACTTCCTGTCATGATCACTTCCTGTCATGGTCACTTCCTGTTGGGGTCAGTTCCTGTCATGGTCACTTCCTGTTGTGGTCACTTCCTGTCTGGGTCAATTCCTGTAAGGGTTACTTCCTGTCTTGGTCACTTCCTTTTGGGGTCACTTCCTGTCTGGGTCACTTCCTGTTTGAGTCACTTCCTGTCATGGTCACTTCCTGTTGGGGTCACTTCCTGTTCGGGTCACTTCCGGTTTGGATCACTTCCTGTTTGGCTTGCTTCCTGTCATGGTCACTTCCTGTCTGGGTCAATTCCTGTCTGGGTCACTTCCTGTTTGGGTCACTTCTTGTTTGGGTCACTTCCTGTTTTGGTCACTTCCTCTTCGGGTCACTTCCTGTTTGAGTCACTTCCTGTTTAGGTTACTTCCTCTCTGGGTCACTTCCTGTCATGGTCACTTCCTCTTGGGGTCACTTCCTGTTTGAGTACCTTCCTGTTGACGTCAGGTCCTGTTTGGGTCACTTCCTGTCATGATCACTTCCTGTTGGGGTCACTTCCTGTCTGGGTCACTTCCTGTTTGGGTCACTTCCTGTCTTGGTCACTTCCTGTTTGGACCACTTCCTGTCATGGGTCACTTCCTGTCTGGGTCACTTCCTGTCATGGTCACTTCCTCTTGGGGTCACTTCCTGTTGGGGTCACTTCCTGTCATGATCACTTCCTGTTGGGGTCACTTCCTGTCATGGTCACTTCCTCTTGGGGTCACTTCCTGTCTGGGTCACTTCCTGTTTGAGTCACTTCCTGTTGGGGTCACTTCCTGTCTGGGTGAACGGCTGCACTCTGACCATCTCCGACTTAAAGCCTGAGGACAACGGGATGTACACGATCCTCATCCGGGATCCCAGGATCATCAGCAGCTACATGGAACTCACGGTCTATGGTGGGTCCAAACGGGGGCACTTCCTGTTTGGGTCACTTCCTGTTTGGGGGACTTCCGGTTTGGGTCACTTCCTGTTTGGGGGACTTCCTGTTGGGGTCACTTCCTGTCTTGGTCACTTCCTGTAAGGGTCATTTCCTGTTTGGGTCACTTCCTGTTTCGGTCACTTCCTGTTTGGGGGACTTCCTGTTTGGGTCACTTCCTGTCATGGTCACTTCCTCTTGGGGTCACTTCCTGTTTGAGTCAGTTCCTGTTGAGGTCAGTTCCTGTTTGTGTCACTTCCTGTCATGATCACTTCCTGTCTGGGTCACTTCCTGCCTGGATCACTTCCTGTCTGGGTCACTTCCTCTTTGGGTCACTTCCTGTTGAGGTCAGTTCCTGTCATGGTCACTTTCTGTCTGGGTCACTTCCTGTCTTGGTCACTTCCTGTTGGGGTCACTTCCTGTTCGGTTCACTTCCTGTTTGGGTCATTTCCTGTTTGGGTCACTTCCTGTCATGGTCACTTCCTGTTGGGGTCACTTCCTCTTTGGGTCACTTCCTGTTTGGGTCATTTCCTGTCTGGATCACTTCCTGTCATGGTCACTTCCTGTTTTGGTCATTTCCTGTTTGGGTCACTTCCTGTTGGGGTCACTTCCTGTTTGGGTCACTTCCTGTTTGGGTCACTTCCTGTCATGGTCACTTCCTGTTTGGGTCATTTCCTGTCTGGGTCACTTCCTGTTTGGGTGACTTCCTTTCTGGGTCACTTCCTGTAAGGGTCACTTCCTGTCAGGGTCACTTCCTGTTTCGGTCACTTCCTGTTTGGGTCACTTCCTGTTTGGGTCACTTCCTCTTGCAGTCACTTCCAGTTTGAGTCCCTTCCTGTTGAGGTCACTTCCTGTTTGGGTCACTTCCTGTCATGATCACTTCCTGTCATGGTCACTTCCTGTCATGGTCACTTCCTGTTTGGGGTCACTTCCTGTTGAGGTCAGTTCTTGTTTGGGTCACTTCCTGTCATGGTCACTTCCTGTCTGGGTCACTTCCTGTTTGGGTCATTTCCTCTCATGGTCACTTCCTGTTTGAGTCACTTCCTGTCTGGGTCACTTCCTGTGTGGATCACTTCATGTTTGGGTCACTTCCTGTTTGGGTCACTTCCTGTTTGAGTCACTTCCTGTTGACGTCAGGTCCTGTTTGGGTCACTTCCTGTCATGATCGCTTCCTGTCTGGATCACTTCCTGTTTGGGTCACTTCCTGTCTGGGTCACTTCCTGTCTGGGTCACTTCCTGTTGAGGTCAGTTCCTGTCATGGTCACTTCCTGTCTGGATCACTTCCTGTCAGGGTCACTTCCTGTTTGAGTCGCTTCCTGTTGTGGTCACTTCCTGTTTGAGTCACTTCCTGTTTGGGTCACTTCCTGTTGGGGTCACTTCCTGTTTGGGTCACTTCCTGTCTGGGTCACTTCCTGTCGGGGTCACTTCCTGTTTTGGTCACTTCCTGTCATGGTCACTTCCTGTTGAGGTCACTTCCTGTTTATGTCACTTCCTGTCTGGGTCACTTTTTGTTTGGGTCACTTCCTGTCCAGAGGAAGGGTCCAGAGGAGGGCCACAAAGATGATCAGGGGGCTGGAGCACCTCCCCTATGAGGACAGGCTGAGGGAGTTGGGTTTGTTCAGCCTGGAGAAGAGAAGGTTGCGGGGTGACCTCATTGCAGCCTTTCAGTACCTGAAGGGAACTTACTCCCAGGAGGGAAGTAAACTCTTCGAAAGGGCTGATAATAGCAGGACTAGGGGAAATGGTTTTAAGTTGAAGGAGGGAAGATTTAGGTTGGATGTTAGGGGTAAGTTCTTTACTAGAAGGGTGGTTAGGTCCTGGAACAGGCTGCCCAGTGAGGTTGTGGATGCCCCGTCCTTGGAGGTGTTCAAGACCAGGTTGGACGGGGCCCTGGGCAACCTGATCTAGTAAAGGCGTATGTTTGGTGGCCCTGCTAGGCAGGGGGGTTGGAACTACATGATCCTTGAGGTCCCTTCCAACCCGGGTAATTCTGTGTGTGATTCTGTGTGTGTGATTCTGTCTGGGTCACTTCCTGTTTGAGTCACTTCCTGTTGAGGTCAGTTCCTGTTTGGGTCACTTCCTGTTTGGGTCACTTCCTGTTGGGGTCACTTCCTGTCATGATCACTTCCTGTTTGGGTCACTTCCTCTTGGGGTCACTTCCTGTAATGGTCACTTCCTGTTGGGGTCACTTCCTGTTTGGGTCACTTCCTGTTTGGGTTGCTTCCTGTCATGGTCACTTCCTGTTTGGGTCACTTCCTGTTTAGGAAACTTCCTGTCTGGGTCATTTCCTGTCATGGTCACTTTCTTTTGGGGTCACTCCTTGTGGAGGTCAATTCCTGTCGGGGTCACTTCCTGTCATGGTCACTTCCTGTTTGGGTCACTTCCTGCCTGGGTCACTTCCTGTTTGGGTCACTTCCTGTTGAGGTCAGTTCCTGTTTGGGTCACTTCCTGTTTGGGTCACTTCCTGTTTGGGTCACTTCCTGTTTGGATCACTTCCTGTTTGGGTTACTTCCTGTCTGGGTCACTTCTTGTTTGGGTCACTTCCTGTTTGGGTCACTTCCTGTTTGGGTCACTTCCTGTAAGGGTCACTTCCTGTCTGGGTCACTTCTTGTGTGGATCACTTCCTGTCTAGGTCACTTCTTGTCACGGCCACTTCCTGTTTGAGTCACTTCCTGTCATGGTCACTTCCTGTTGAGGTCACTTCCTGTCTGGGTCACTTCCTGTTGGGGTCACTTCCTGTGTAGGGCACTTCCTGTTTGGGTCACTTCCTGTCTGGATCACTTCCTGTTGTGGTCACTTCCTGTCATGGTCACTTCCTGTCTGGGTCACTTCCTGTTTAGGTTACTTCCTGTCTGGGTCACTTCCTGTTGGGTCAGTTCCTGTTTGGGTCACTTCCTGTTTGGGTCACTTCCTGTTTGGGTCACTTCCTGTTTGAGTCACTTCCTGTTGAGGTCAGTTCCTGTTTGGGTCCCTTCCTGTTTGGGTCACTTCCTGTCTGGGTCACTTCCTGTCTGGATCACTTCCTGTCATGATCACTTCCTGTTTGGGTCATTTCCTGTTTGGGTCACTTCCTGTTTGGGTCACTTCCTGTCTGGGTCACTTCCTGTTTGGGTCACTTCCTGTTTGAGTCACTTCCTGTCATGGCCACTTCCTGTTTGGGTCACTTCCTGTCTGGGTCACTTCTTGTTTGGGTCACTTCCTGTTTGGGTCACTTCCTGTCTGGGTCACTTCCTGTTTGAGTCACTTCCTGTTTGGGTCATTTCCTGTTTGGGTCACTTCCTGTTTGGGTCACTTCCTGCCATGGTCACTTCTTGTTTGGGTCACTTCCTGTTGGGGTCACTTCCTGTCATGGTCACTTCCTGTCATGGTCACTTCCTGTTTGGGTCACTTCCTGTCTGGGTCACTTCCTGTCTGGGTCACTTCCTGTCATGGTCACTTCCTGTTGGGGTCACTTCCTGTCTGGGTGAACGGCTGCACTTTGACCATCTCCGACTTAAAGCCTGAGGACAACGGGATGTACACGATCCTCATCCGGGATCCCAGGATCATCAGCACCTACATGGAACTCACGGTCTATGGTGGGTCCAAACGGGGGCACTTCCTGTTTGGGGGACTTCCTGTTTGGGTCACTTCCTGTCTGGGTCACTTCCTGTCTGGGGGACTTCCTGTTTGGGTCACTTCCTGTTGAGGTCACTTCCTGTTTGGGTCACTTCCTGTTGGGGCCACTTCCTGTTTGGGTCACTTCCTGTCATGATCACTTCCTGTTGGGGTCACTTCCTGTCATGGTCACTTCCTCTTGGGGTCACTTCCTGTTTAGGTCACTTCCTGTTTGGGTCACTTCCTGTCTGGGTCACTTCCTCTTGGGGTCACTTCCTGTTTGAGTCTCTTCCTGTTGAGGTCACTTCCTGTTTGTGTCACTTCCTGTCATGATCACTTCCTCTATGGGTCACTTCCTGTCACGGTCACTTCCTGTTTGTGTCACTTCCTGTTGAGGTTAGTTCCTGTTTGGGTCACTTCCTGTCTGGGTCACTTCCTGTCATGGTCACTTCCTGTCATGGTCACTTCCTGTCTGGGTCACTTCCTGTTTGGGTCACTTCCTGTCATGGTCACTTCCTGTCATAGTCACTTCCTGTCATGGTCACTTCCTCTTGGGGTCACTTCCTGTTTGAGTCACTTCCTGTTGGGTCACTTCCTGTCTGGGTCACTTCCTGTTGGGGTCACTTCCTGTCTGGGTGAACGGCTGCACTCTGACCATCTCCGACTTAAAGCCTGAGGACAACGGGATGTACACGGTCCTCATCCGGGATCCCAGGATCATCAGCAGCTACATGGAACTCACGGTCTATGGTGGGTCCAAACGGGGGCACTTCCTGTCTGGGGGACTTCCTGTTTGGGTCACTTCCTGTTTGGGTGACTTCCTGTTTGGGGCACTTCCTGTCTGGGTCACTTCCTGTTTGGGTCACTTTCTGTCATGGACACTTCCTGTCATGGTCACTTCCTGTTTGGGTCACTTCCTGTTTGGGTCACTTCCTGTTGAGGTCAATTCCTGTCATGGTCACTTCCTGTCTGGGTCACTTCCTTTTGGGGTCACTTCCTGTTTGGGTCACTTCCTGTTTGGGTCACTTCCTGTTTGGGTCACTTCCTGTCTGAGTCACTTCCTGTCATGGCCACTTCCTGTGTGGGTCACTTCCTGTCTGGGTCACTTCTTGTCACGGCCACTTCCTGTTTGAGTCACTTCCTGTCATGGTCACTTCCTGTCTGGGTCACTTCCTGTTTGGGTCACTTCCTGTCATGGTCACTTCCTGTCATGGTCACTTCCTGTTTGGGTCATTTCCTCTCATGGTCACTTCCTGTTTGAGTCACTTCCTGTCATGGGTCACTTCCTGTCATGGTCACTTTCTGTTTGGGTCACTTCCTGTTTGAGTCACTTCCTGTCATGGTCACTTCCTGTTTGGGTCACTTCCTGTTTGGGTTACTTCCTGTTGGGGTCACTTCCTGTTTGGGTCACTTCCTGTCATGGTCACTTCCTGTCTGGGTCACTTCCTGTTTGGGTCACTTCCTTTTTGGGTCATTTCCTCTCATGGTCACTTCCTTTTTGGGTCATTTCCTCTCATGGTCACTTCCTGTTGGAGTCACTTCCTGTGGGGGTTCTTACTTCCTGTATGGGTGCACTTCCTGCCCCATATCCCCCCATATCCCCCCATATCCTCCCATATCCTTCCATATCTCTTCCCATCCCCCCATATCCCCCCATATCCTCCCATATCCCCCCCATGTCACCCCCTATATCCCCCCCATATGTCAGTGCCCCATTGCCGACCCCATATCCCCCCATATCTTCCCCATATCCCCCCCATATCCCCCCTATCCCCCCTAATCCCCCATATCCCCCTAAATCCCCCCCATATCCCCCCATATCCCCCCCATATCCCCCATATCCCCCCATATCCCCCCCATATCCCCCATATCCCCCCATATCCCCCCATATCCCCCCATATCCCCCCCATGTCCGCCCCATATCCTCCCATATCCACCCATATCCCCCATATCCCCCTATATCCCCCCATATCCCCCCATATCCCCCCCATATCCCCCCCATATGTCATTGCCCCATTGCCAACCCCATATCTCCCCCATATCCCCCCATATCTCCCCCATATCCCCCCCATATGTCAGTGCCCCATTGCCGACCCCATATCCCCCCATATCTCCCCCATATCCCCGCCCATATGCCCCACTGACAGCCCCATATCCCCCCATATCCCCCCATATCTCTCCCCCATATCCCCCCATATCTCCCCCATATCCCCCCATATCCTCCCATATTCCCCCATATCCCCCATATCCCCCCATATCTCCCCCTATACCCCCCCCAATATATCAGTGCCCCACTGACAGCCCCACATCCCGCCCCCCAGGTGAATCCCAGCCCCTATCAGTGCCGGCGGTGTCCCCATTGGAGGTGCTGGTGGTGGAAGAGAAGAATGCCCCCCATACCCCCCCATATCCCCCCATATCCTCCCATATCCCCCCCATATCCCCCATATCCCCCCATATCCCCCCATATCCCCCTATATCCCCCCCATATCCTCCCATATTCCCCCCATATCCCCCCATATCCCTCCATATCCCCCCATATCCCCCCCATATTACCCCCTATATCCCCCCCATATGTCAGTGCCCCATTACCGACCCCATATCCCCCCCATATCCCTCCATATCCCCCCCCCATATGAATGTGCCCCATTGCCGACCCCATATCGCCCCCATATTCCCCCCCCATACGGATGTGACCCCATATCCCCCCATATCCCCCCATATTCCCCTCCATATGGATGTGACCCCATATCCCCCCCGTATCCCCCCATATCCCCACCATAACCCCTATATCCCCCATATCCTCCCCATATCCTCCCATCCCCCCCATATCTCCCCTATATCTCCCCCATTTCCATCCTATATCTCCCCCATATCCCCCCATACCCCCCCATATCCCCCCATATCCCCCCCATATCCCCCATATCCCCCCATGTCCCCCCCATATCTCCCCATATCCCCCCATATCCCCCCATATCCCCCGATATCCGCCCATATTCCCCCTCCATATGGATGTGACCCCATATCTCCCCCATATCCCCCCATATCCCCCCATATTCCCCCCCCATATGGATGTGACCCCATATATCCCCCCCATGTCTACCCCATATCCCCCCATATCCCCCCATATCCCCCCCATATCCCCCATATCCCCCCATATCCCCCCATATCCCCCCCATATCCCCCATATCCCCCCATATCTCCCCATATCCCCCCCATGTCCGCCCCATATCCTCCCATATCCACCCATATCCCCCCATATCACCCCCTATATCCCCCCCATATATCAGTGCCCCATTGCTGACCCCATATCGCCCCCATATCTCCCCCATATCCCCCCATATCCCCCCAATATATCAGTGCCCCATTACCGACCCCATATCTCCCCCATATCCCCCCCATATGTCAGTGCCCCATTGCCGACCCCATATCCCCCCATATCTCTTCCATATCCCCCCCATATGTCCCCCCCATATGCCAGTGCCCCATTACCGACCCCATATCGCCCCCATATCCCCCATCTCCCCCCATATCTTCCCATATCCCCCCCATATCAACCCCTATATCTCCCCCATATGTCAGTGCCCCATTGCCGACCCCATATCCCCCCATATCCCCCCATATCCTCCCTTATCCCCCCCATATCCCCATCTTGTTGGTGCCCCATTGCTGACCCCATATCCCTCCCCAGGTGAATCCCAGCCCCTATCAATGCCAGCAGTGTCCCCATTGGAGGTGCTGGTGGTGGAAGACAAGAACTTCACCCTGTCCTGCCGCCCCCCGCCGGGTTGGTTGCGGATGTGGTGGCAGCGCGGGGCGGCCATCTTGGAACCCAACGACCGGATGCTGATGGCGCGGGACAACAGGACGTTGACGGTAACGCAAACGTGGCGCAGCGACGCCGGGCAATATGGCTGCCACGTCCAGAACCCCGTCAGCCACAACTACAGCAGGGAGGTCAACCTCAGCGTGGCCTGTGAGTGGGGTTGTGTTGTTGTGTTGTGTTGTTGTGGGGTTGTGTTGTGTTGTTGTGTTGTTGTGTTGTTGTGGGGTTGTTGACACCGGGCAATATGGCTGCCACGTCCAGAACCCCGTCAGCCACAACTACAGCAGGGAGGTCAACCTCAGCGTGGCCTGTGAGTGGGGTTGTGTTGTTGTGTTGTGTTGTTGTGTTGTTGTGTTGTGTTGTTGTGTGGTTGTGTTGTTGTGTTGTGTTGTTGTGTGGTTGTGTTGTGTTGTGGGGGTGTTGTGTTGTGTTGTGTTGTGTTGTGTTGTTGTGTTGTGTTGTTGAGTTGTTGTGTTGTTGTGTTGTGTTGTTGTGTTGTTGTGTTGTTGTTTTGTTGTGTTGTTGTGTTGTGTTGTTGTGTTGTTGAGTTGTTGTGTTGTGTTGTTGTGGGGTTGTGTTCTTGTGTTGTGTTGTGTTGTGTTGTGGAGTTGTATTGTTGTATTAAGGTTGTGTTGTGTTGTCGTGGGGTTGTGTTGAGTTGCTGAGTTGCTTTAGGGTTGTGTTGTGTTGTGTTGTTGTGTTGTGTTGTGGGGTTGTTGTGTTGTGTTGTGGGGTTGTGTTGTTGTGTTGTTGTGGGGTTGGGTTGAGTTGTTGAGTTGCTTTAGGGTTGTGTTGTGTTGTGTTGTTGTGGGGTTGTGTTGTGTTGTTGTGTTGTGGGGTTGTCGTATTGTGGGGTTGTATTGTGGTGTTGTGTTGTTGTGTTGTTGTGTTGTGTTGTGTTGTGTTGTGGGGGTGTTGTGTTGTGTTGTTGTGAGGTTGTTGTATTGTGGGGTTGAGTTGCTTTAGGGTTGTGTTGTTGTGGTGTTGTGTTGTTTTGGAATTGTGTTGTTGTGTTGTGTTGTTATGGGGTTGTGTTGTTGTGTTGTTGTGGCGTTGTTGACGCCGGGCAATATGGCTGCCACGTCCAGAACCCCGTCAGCCACAACTACAGCAGGGAGGTCAACCTCAGCGTGGCCTGTGAGTGGGGTTGTGTTGTTGTGTTGTGTTGTGTTGTTGTATTGTGGGGTTGTGTTGTGTTGTTATGGGGTTGTGAAGTTGTGTTGTGGTGTGTTGTTGTGTTGTGTTGTTGTGTTGTGGGGGTGTTGTGTTGTGTTGTGTGGTTGTGTTGTGTTGTGGGGTTGTGTTGTTGTGGGGTTGTGTTGTTGTGTTGTGTTGTTGTGGGGTTGTGTTGTTGTGGGATTGTGTTGTGTTGTGTTGTTGTGAGGTTGTGTTGTTGTGTTGTTATGGGGTTGTTGTATTGTGGGGTTGTTGATGCCGGGCAATATGGCTGCCACGTCCATAACCCCGTCAGCCACAACTACAGCAGGGAGGTCAACCTCAGCGTGGCCTGTGAGTGGGGTTGTGGTGTTGTGTTGTGTTGTGTTGTTGAGTTGCTATGGGGTTGTGTTGTGTTGTTGTGGGGTTGTGTGGTTGTGTTGTGTTGTGTGGTTGAGTTGCTTTAGGGTTGTGTTGTTGTGTTGTTGTGTGGTTGTGTTGTGTTGTTGTGTTGTGTTGTTGTGTTGTTGTGTTGTTGTATTGTGGGGTTGCTGATGCCGGGCAATATGGCTGCCACGTCCAGAACCCCGTCAGCCACAACTACAGCAGGGAGGTCAACCTCAGCGTGGCCTGTGAGTGGGGTTGTGTTGTTGTGTTGTGTTGTTGTGGGGTTGTGTTGTTGTGTTATTGTGTGGTTGTGTTGTTGTGTTGTTATGGGGTTGTGTTGTGTTGTTGTGTTGTTGTGTTGTTGTGTTGTTGTGTTGTGTTGTTGTGCTGCTGTGTTGTGGGATTGAGTTGTGTTGTTGCGTTGTTGTGGGGTTGTGTGGTTGTGTTGTGTTGTTGTGTTGTGTTCTGGGGTTGAGTTGTGTTGTGTTGATATGTGGTTGTGTTGTTGAGTTGCTTTAGGGTTGTGTTGTGTTATTGTGGGGTTATGTTGAGTTGTTATGGGGTTGTGGTGTTGTGTTGTTGTGTTGTTGTATTGTGTTGTTGTGTTGTGTTGTTGTGGGGTTGTGTTGAGTTGTTGAGCTGCTTTAGGGTTGTTTTGTGTTGTTACGGGGTTGTGTTGTGTTGTTGTGGGGTTGTGTTGAGTTGTTATGGGGTTGTGGGGTTGTGTTGTGTTGTTGTGTTGAGCTGTTGAGTTGCTATGGGGTTGTGTTGTGTTGTGTTGTTGTGTTGTTGTGTTGTGTTGTTGTATTGTGGGGTTGTTGATGCCGGGCAATATGGCTGCCACGTCCAGAACCCCGTCAGCCACAACTACAGCAGGGAGGTCAACCTCAGCGTGGCCTGTGAGTGGGGTTGTGGTGTTGTGTTGTGTTGTTGTGTTGTGTTGAGTTGTTGAGTTGCTTTAGGGTTGTGTTGTTGTGTTGTGGGGTTGTGTTGTTGTGTTGTTGTGGGGTTGTGTTGTTGTGTTGTGGGGTTGTGTTGTGGGGTTGTTGTATTGTGGGGTTGAGTAGTTGTGTTGTGTTGTTGTGGGGTTGTTGACACCGGGCAATATGGCTGCCACGTCCAGAACCCCGTCAGCCACAACTACAGCAGGGAGGTCAACCTCAGCGTGGCCTGTGAGTGGGGTTGTGTTGTTGTGTTGTTGTGAGGTTGTGTTGTTGTGTTATTGTGTTGTGTGGTTGTGTTGTGTTGTTGTGTTGTGTTGTGTTGTTGAGTTGTTGTGTTGTGTTGTTGTGGGGTTGTGTTGAGTTGTTGAGCTGCTTTGGGGTTGTATTGTGTTGTTATGGGGTTGTGTTGTGTTGTGTTGTTGTGTTGTGGGGTTGTTGTATTGTGGGGTTGAGTTGTGTTGTTGTGTTGTTGTGTTGAGTTGTTGAGTTGCTTTAGGGTTGTGTTGTGTTGTTATGGGGTTGTGTTCTTGTGTAGTGTTATTGTGGGGTTGTGGGGTTGTGTTGTGTTATGGGGTTGAGTTGTGTTGTTATGTGGTTGTGTTGTGTTGTTGTGGGGTTGTGTTGAGTTGTTGATTTGCTTTAGGGTTGTGTTGTTGTGTTGTTGTGTGGTTGTGTTGTGTTGTTGTGTTGTGTTGTGTTGTTGTGGGGTTCCTGACGCCGGGCAATATGGCTGCCACGTCCAGAACCCCGTCAGCCACAACTACAGCAGGGAGGTCAACCTCAGCGTGGCCTGTGAGTGGGGTTGTGTTGTTGTGTTGTTGTGGGGTTGTGTGGTTGTGTTATTGTGTGGTTGTGTTGTTGTGTTGTGTTGTGTTGTTGAGTTGCTTTAGGGTTGTGTTGTGTTGCTGTGGGGTTGTGAGGTTGTGTTGTGTTGTGTTGTGGAGTTGTATTGTTGTGTTGTGTTGTTGTGGGGTTGTGTTGAGTTGTTGAGTTGCTTTAGGGTTGTGTTGTTGTGGGGTTGTGTGGTTGCGTTGTGTTGTGTTGTGGGGGTGTTGTGTTGTTGTATTGTATGGTTGTTGTATTGTGGTGTTATATTGTGGGGTTGAGTTGTTGTGTTGTGTTGTGTTGTTGTGAGGTTGTTGTATTGTGGGGTTGTATTGTGTTGTTGTGTTGTGTTGTTGAGTTGTTGTGTTGTGTTGTGTTGTTGTGAGGTTGTTGTATTGTGGGGTTGTATTGTGTTGTTGTGTTGTGTTGTTGTGTTGTTGTGTTGTTGTGTTGTTGAGTTGCTTTAGGGTTGTGTTGTGTTGTGTTGTGTTGTGGGGGTGTTGTGTTTTTGTATTGTATGGTTGTTGTGTTGTGGGGTTGTGTTGTTGTGGGGTTGTTGTGTTGTTGTGGGGTTGTTATGTTGTTGTGGGGTTGTTGTGTTGTTGTGGGGTTGTGTTGAGTTGCTGAGTTGCTTTAGGGTTGTGTGGTGTTGTGTTGTGTGGTTGTGTTGAGTTGTTAGGCTGCTATGAGGTTGTGTTGTTGTGGGGTTGAGTTGTTGAGCTGCTTTAGGGTTGTGTTGTGTTGTTATGGGGTTGTGTCGTTGTGTTGTGTTGTGTTGTTGTGTTGTGGGGTTGTTGTATTGTGGGGTTGTGTTGTGTTGTTGTGTTGTGGGGTTGTTGTATTGTGGGGTTGTGTTGTGTTGTTGTGTTGTTGTGGGGTTGTGTTGAGTTGTTGAGTTGCTTTAGGGTTGTGTTGTTGTGGGGTTGTGTGGTTGTAGGGTTGTGTTGTGGGGTTGTGTTGAGTTGTGTTGTTGTGTTGAGTCGTTTGGCTGCTATGGGGTTGTGTTGTTGTGGGGTTGTGTTGTTGAGTTGTTGTGTTGTGTTGTGTTATGGGGTTGTGTGGTGTTGTGTGGTTGTGTTGTGTTGTTATGGGGTTGTGTTGTTGTGTTGTGTTGTTGTGTTGTTGCAGGGTTGTGTTGAGTTGTTGAGTTGCTTTAGGGTTGTGTTGTCGAGTTGTTGTGTTGTTGTGTGGTTGTGTTGTGTTGTGGGGTTGTGTTGTGTTGTTGTGGGGTTGTGTGGTTGTGTTGTTGGGCTGCTATGGGGTTGTGTTGTGTTGTTGTGTTGTTGTGGGGTTGTGTTGTGTTGTTGTGTTGTTGTGGGGTTGTATTGTGGGGTTGTGTTGTGTTGTTGTGTTGTTATGGGGTTGTGTTGTGTTGTTGTGTTGTGTTGTTATGGGGTTGTGTTGTTGTGGGTTTGTGTAGTTGTGTTGTTGTGGTGTGTTGTTGTGTTGTTGTGTTGTGTTGTGTTGAGCTGTTGAGTTGCTATGGGGTTGTGTTGTGTTGTTATGGGGTTGTGTTGTATTGTGGTGTGTTGTTATGGGATTGAGTTGTGTTGTTGTGTTGTTGTGTTGTTGTGTTGTGTTGTTGTGTTGTTGTCTTGTTGTGTTGTTGTGTTGTGTTGTTTCGTTGTGTAGTTGTGGGGATGTGTCACCATTCACTCCATCGCCCCCATTGACCCCATTGCCCCCATTACCCCCATTAACCCCATTACCCCCATTACCCCCATTAACCCCATAGCCCCCATTGACCCCAATTACCCACATGACCCCACAGGACCCCCCCATGACCCCATTTAACCTCATGTGACCCCATGACCTCCTATGACCCCAAATGACCCCGATGACCTCAGGTAACCCCACTCTCCTCCATTACAGACGGTCCGGACTGGGCGACCCCATATAACCCCATATAACCCAATATAACCCCATATAACCCCATATCCCCCCATATCACCCCATATAACCCCATATCCCCCCATACCTCCCCATATCCCCCCATATAACCCCATATAACCCCATATCCCCCCATATAACCCCATATAACCCCTATATTTTCCCCTACAGACGGCCCTGACTGGGCGACCATCTTCCCTCACATAACCCCATGACCCCATATAACCCCATATAACCCCATATAACCCCCTATAACCCCATAGCCCCCATATAACCCCATATAACCCCATATCCCCCCATATAACCCCATATAACCCCATATAACCCCATATAACCCCATATACCCCAATATAACCCCATGACCCCCTGTATCCCCATGACCTCATATAACCCCATATCCCCCCATATCCCCCCATATCCCCCCCATATAACCCCATATCCCCCCATATCCCCCCATATCCCCCCATATCCCCCCATATAACCCCATATAACCCCATATAACCCCATATAACCCCATATCCCCCCATATTACCCCATATACCCCCATATAACCCCATATAACCCCATATAACCCCATATAACCCCATATAACCCCATATAACCCATATAACCCCATATAACCCCATATAACCCCATATAACCCCATATAACCCCATATAACCCCATATCCCCCCATATCCCCCCATATCCCCCCATATAACCCCATATAACCCCATATAACCCCATATAACCCCATATAACCCCATATATCCCCCCATATAACCCCATATAACCCCATATCCCCCCATATAACCCCATATCCCCCCATATCCCCCCATATAACCCCATATCCCCCCATATAACCCCATATATCCCCTCTATTTTCCCCTACAGACGGCCCGGACTGGGCGACCATCTTCCCCCACTCCACGATCGTCCTCCCCTTATGGTCGGAGCTGACCCTCCATTGCTCGGCCCCGTCCTTCCCCCCCGCCCTCATCACCTGGGGGCGGGACAACCTCACCTTGGGGGCGGGGCCTGAGCTCCACCTGGTATTGGTTGATTACGCCCATTTCGGAAGAGTGACGTGTCTGGCGACCAATCCGGTGACGGCGTTCGCTGCCGACACCCACGTGGAGCTGCGAATGGAAACGGGTCGGGGGCGGGGCTTAACAAAGGGGCGGGGCTAAAGGAATGGGTGGGGCTTAAAAGGGGCGGGGCTTAGCTAGGGGGCGGGGCTTAAGGAGGGGGCGTGATTATGAGGGAAAGGGGCGGGGCTTAAGGAGGGGGCGGGGCTTTAAATGGGGGCGGGGCTTAAAATGGGGCGGGGCTTATGGTTGGGGTGGAGCTTAGCCAGGGGGGCGGGGCTTAAGGAGGAGGCGGGGCTTAGAGTGGGGACTGGGCTTATGGAGGGGGCGGGGTTATGGGGAAAGGGGGTGGGGCTTAAGAAAGGGGGTGGGGCTTAGATATGGGGTGGAGCTTAAATGGGGTGGAGCTACAAGCTCGAGGGGTTAAAGAGAGGGCGGGGCTTAAAAGGGGGCGGGGCTTAGATCTGGGACGAAGCTTAAAATGGGGGCGGGGCTTAGAGAGGGGGCGGGGCTACAAGGACGATGGGTTAAAGAGGGGGCGGGGCTTAAAAGGGGGTGGGGCTTATAGAGGGGAGGGGCTTAAGGAGGGGTGGGGCTTAGATGTGGGCGGGGCTTAGGGAGGGGGCGGGGCTTAAGGAGGCGAGGGGCTTATAATGGGGGCGGGGCTTAAAGGGGGCGGGGCTTATGGAGGGGGCGGGGCTTATAGAGGGGGTGGTGTTTAAAATGGGGCGTGGCTTAAGGAGGGGGCGGAGCTTAACAAAGGGGGCGGGTCCAATAAGGAGAGTGGGGGGGGGCATAATGATGGGCGGGGCTTAAGGGGGCGTGGCTTATAGAGGGGTGTGGCTTAGGGTGGGGGCGGGGCTTAGGGAAGGGGCGGGGCTTATGGTAAAGGGGCGGGGCTTGTGGTAAAAGGGGCTTATGATAGAGGCAGTGTGGCTTGTGGTAAAGGAGGAGTTGCTTATGGTAAAGGGGCGGAGCTTGAGTAAAGGGGGCGGGGCTTGTGATAAGGGGGGCGGGGTTTATGTTGAATGGGGCAGGGCTTGTTTAAAGGGGCGGGGCTTATGGAAAGGGGGCGGGGCTTATGTTGGATGAGGACAGGGCTTGTTTAAAGGGGCGGGGCTTGTGATAAAGGGGGGCGGGGCTTATGTTGAATGGGGGCGGGGCTTGTGAAAAGGGGGCACGGCTTATAGTTAAAGGGGCGTGGCTTATGGGAAGGGGGCGGGGCTTGTGGGAAGGGGCGGGGCTTATGGTAAGGGGGCTGGGCTTATGGTGAACGAGGGCAGGGCTTGTTTAAAGGGGCGGGGCTTGTGGTAAAGGGGGGCGGGGCTTATGTAAATGAGCGTGGCTTATAGTAAAGGGCTGGGGCTTATGGTAAAGGGGGCGTGGCTTATTGTAAAGGGCGGGGCTTGTGGTAAAGGGGGCGTGGCTTATTGTAAAGGGGCGTGGCTTATGACAGGGGGTGGGGCTTATGTTGAATGGGGCGCTGCTTGTTTAAAGGGGCGGGGCTTGTGGTAAAGGGGGCGGGGCTTGTGGAAAGGGGCGGGGCTTATGGTAAAGGGGGCGTGGCTTATGATAAGGGGTGGGGCTTGTGGCAAAGGGGGGCGGGACTTATTTTAAAAGGGCGGGGCTTGTGACAAGGGGGGTGGTATGGTGAAGGGGCGGGGCTTGTGGAAAGGGGGCGTGGCTTATCGTTAAAGGGGCGGGGCTTGTTGTTAAAGGGGCGGAGCTTATGGTAAAGGGGGCGGGGCTTGTGATAAAGGGGCGTGGCTTGTGGTAAGGGGGCGGGGCTTATGTTGAATGAGGGCAGGGCTTGCGGTAAAGGGGGCGGAGCTTATGTAAATGGGCGTGGCTTATAGTAAAGGGGGCGGGGCTTATGTTGAATGGGGGCGGGGCTTGTTTAAAGGAGGCGTGGCTTACGGTAATGGGAGGAGCTTATGGTAAAGGGGGTGGGGCTTGTGGCAAAGGGGCGGGGCTTATGGTAAAGGGGGCGTGGCTTGTTGTAAAGGGGGCGGGGCTTGATGCTGTGTTTCCCTTCCTCATTTCCTCCCTGTTTCCTCCAGGTCCGTCTGGGGGGTTCGTTGCCTGGATCGTACTGGGAGCACTGGGGGGACTGGGACTGATGGTGGTCATGGGGGTCCTGGCCTGGAGATACCTGCGCAGGTGATGAATGAATGGGGGCTGAGGGGGGAAATGAGGCCAAAAGTGGTCCCAAAATGGTCAGAAATGGACCCAAAATGATCAGAAAAGGCCCCGAAATGGCCTCATTTATCAGATATCCACCCAAAATGGCCACAAAATGGCCAAAGATGAGCCCAAAGTGGCCTCAAATAGCAGAAATCCACCCAAAATGGCCCCAAAATTGCCACAAATGGCACCAAAATGACCCCAAAGTGGCCTCAAGTATCAGAAATCCACCCAAAATGGCCCCAAAATGGTCAAATTTGAACCCAAAATGGCCACTATTGGCACCAAAATGGCCCCAAAATGGCCAAAGATGAGCCCAAAATGGCCTCAAATATCAGAAATCCACCCAAAATGGCCCCAAAAAGGTCAAATTTGAACCCAAAATGGCCACTATTGGCACCAAAATGGCCCCAAAACGGCCAAAGATGAGCCCAAAATGGCCCCAAAATGGCCAAAAATGTCACAAATCCACCCAAAATGGCCCCAAAATGGCCAAAGATGAGCCCAAAGTGGCCTCAAATAGCAGAAATCCACCCAAAATGGCCCCAAAATGGCCAGAAATGGCACCAAAATGAGCCCAAAATGGCCTCAAATATCAGAAATCCACCCAAAATGGCCCCAAATGGCCCAAAATGGCCAAAGATGTCACAAAACCACCCAAAATGGCCCAAAATGGCCAAAGATGAGCCCAAAGTGGCCTCAAATAGCAGAAATCCACCCAAAATGGCTCCAAAATGGCCAAATTTGAGCCCAAAATGGCCACTATTGGCACCAAAATGGCCCCAAAATGGCCTCAAATATCAGAAATCCACCCATAATGGCACCCAAATGGCCCCAAAATGGACTCAAATGGCCCCAAAATGGCCAAAAATGTCACAAATCCACCCAAAATGGCCACAAAATGGACAAAGATGAGCCCAAAATGGCCAAAAATGTCACAAATCCACCCAAAATGGCCCCAAAATGGCCAAAGATGAGCCCAAAATGGCCACTATTGGCACCAAAATGACCCCAAAATGGCCTCAAATGTGACAAGGCCACACTAAATGGCCCCAAATGGCCCCAAAATGGCCAAAGATGAGCCCAAAATGGCCTCAAATATCTGAAATCCACCCAAAATGGTCCCAAAATGGCCAGAAATGGCACCAAAATGACCCCAAAATGGCCTCAAATATCAGAAATCCACCCAAAATGGCCCCAAAATGGTCAAATTTGAACCCAAAATGGCCACTATTGGCACCAAAATGGCCCCAAAATGGCCTCAAATATCAGAAATCCACCCATAATGGCACCCAAATGGCCCCAAAATGGCCAAAGATGAGCCCAAAATGGCCCCAAATAGCCCCAAAATGGCCAAAGATGAGCCCAAAATGGCCCCAAAATGGCCTCATTTCTCAGATATCCACCCAAAATGGCCACGAAATGGACAAAGATGAGCCCAAAGTGGCCTCAAATAGCAGAAATCCACGCAAAATGGCCCCAAAATGGTCAAATTTGAGCCCAAAATGGCCACTAATGGCACCCAAATGGCCCCAAAATGGCCAAAGATGAGCCCAAAATGGCCCCCAAATGAGGCCCCAAGTGGTCCCAAAATGGTCAGAAATGGCCCCGAAATGGCCTCATTTCTCAGATATCCACCCAAAATGGCCACAAAAATGGACAAAGATGAGCCCAAAGTGGCCTCAAATAGCAGAAATCCATCCAAAATGGCCCCAAAATGGCAAGAAATGGCAACAAAATGACCTCAAAATGGCCTCAAATGTGACAAGGCCACACTAAATGGCCCCAAATGGCTCCAAAATGGCCAAAGATGAGCCCAAAATGGCCTCAAATATCAGAAATCCACCCAAAATGGCCCCAAAATGGTCAAATTTGAGCCCAAAATGGCCACTAATGGCACCAAAATGGCCCCAAAACAGCCAAAGATGAGCCCAAAATGGCCCCAAATGGCCCCAAAATGGCCAAAGATGAGCCCAAAGTGGCCTCAAATAGCAGAAATCCACCCAAAATGGCCCCAAAATGGTCACATTTGTACCCAAAATGGCCACTATTGGCACCAAAATGGCCCCAAAATGGCCTCAAATATCAGAAATCTACCCATAATGGCACCCAAATGGCCCCAAAATGGCCAAAGATGAGCCCCAAATGGCCCCAAATGGCCCCAAAATGACCAAAAATGTCACAAATCCACCTAAAATGGCCACAAATGGCAACAAAATGACCCTAAAATGGCCTCAAATGGGACAAGGCCACACTAAATGGCCCCAAATGGCTCCAAAATGGCCAAAGATGAGCCCGAAATGGCCTCAAATAGCAGAAATCCACCCAAAATGGCCCCAAAATGGCAACAAATGGCACCAAAATGACCCCAAAATGGCCTCAAATGTGACAAGGCCACACTAAATGGCCCCAAAATGGCTACAAATGGCCCCAAAATGGCCTCAAAAATCAGAAATCCACCCAAAATGGCCCCAAAATGGCAACAAATGGCACCAAAATGAGCCCAAAGTGGCCTCAAATATCAGAAATCCACCCAAAATGGCCCCAAAATGGTCACATTTGAGCCCAAAATGGCCACTAATGGCACCAAAATGGCCCCAAAATGGTCAGAGATCCACCAATTTCCCCTTAATTTCCCCTTATTTCCCCCTATTTCCCCCAAATTTCCCCCAATTCCCCCCAATTTCCCCTTATTTCCCCCCAAATTCCCCCATATTCCCCCCAATTCCCCCATTTTCCCCCCTAATTCCCCCATATTCCCCCTTATTTCCCCCATTTTCCCCCCAAATCCCCCTACTCCCCCCCTATTTCCCCCATTTTCCCCCCCATTTCCCCCCTATTTCCCCCAAATCCCCCCATTTCCCCCTATTTCCCCAATATTTCCCCCATTTTCCCCTTATTTCCCCCCCAAATTCCCCATTTTCCCCCAATTTCCCCTTATTTCCCCCTAATTCCCCCTTATTTCCCCCCATTTCCCCCAAATCCCCCCAATTCCCCCCATATTCCCCAATTTTCCCCCCAAAATTCCTCCCTATTTCCCCCTTATTTTCCCCAAATCCCCCCAATTTCCCCCTTATTTCCCTTTATTTCCCCCTATTTCCCCCCCTATTTCCCCTTATTTTCCACCCTAATTTCCCCTTATTTCCCCCATTTCCCCCATATTCCCCCCAATTCCCCCTTATTTCCCCCAAATCCCCCCCAATTCCCCCCTATTTCCCTTATTTCCCCCCAAATCCCCCCAAATCTCCCCAATTTCCCCCATTTTCCCCCATATTCCCCCTTATTTCCCCCCAATTTCCCCTATTTTCCCCCAATTTTCCCCTTATCTCCCCCTATTTCCCCCCATTTCCTCCAAATCCCCCCTAATTCCCCTTATTTCCCCCATTTTCCTCCCTAATTCCCCCAAATCCCCCAATTTCCCCCTATTTCCCCCTTATTTCCCCCTATTTCCCCCTATTTCCCCCTTATTTCCCCCAAATCTCCCCCAAATCCCCCCAATTTCCCCCTTATTTCCCCCATATCCCCCCAATTTCCCCTTATTTCCCCCCAATTTCCCCCTTATTTCCCCCAAATCCCCCCAATTCCCCCCCATATCTCCTTTATTTTCCCCCAAATCCCCCAATTTCCCCCTTATTTCCCCCATTTTCCCCCCTATTTCCTCTTATTTCCCCATATTTCCCCTTATTTCCCCCCAAATCTCCCCCCAATTTCCCCCTTATTTTCCCCAAATCCCCCCAATTTCCCCTTATTTCCCCCCATTTCCCCCCTCTTTCCCCTTATTTCCCCCTATTTCCCCCATATTCCCCCTTATTTCCCCTTATTTCCCCCCAATCCCCCCCAATTTCCCCCATATTTCCCCCATTTTCCCCCTTATTTCCCCCAATTTCCCCCTTATTTCCCCCATTTCCCCCATATGCCCCCTTATTTCCCCCAAATCTCTCCCAAACCCCCCTATTTCCCCTAAATCCCCCCTTATTTCCCCTTTATTTCCCCCAATTTCCCCCCTATTCCCCCTTATTTCCCCCATATTCCCCCATATTTCTCCCCTATTTCCCCCTTATCTGCCCCAAATCCCCCCTATTTCCCCCAAATCCCCCCAATTTCCCCCACTATTTCCCCCAATTTCCCCCTTATTTCCCCCTAATTCCCCCAAATCCCCCCAATTTCCCCCTTATTTCCCCATATTTCCCCCTTATTTCCCCCAATTTCCCCCAATTTCCCCTTATTTCCCCCATATTTCCCCCTATTTCCCCTTATTTCCCCCCATTTCCCCCCATATTCCCCCTTATTTCCCCCATTTTCCCCCCTATTTCCTCTTATTTCCCCATATTTCCCCCAAATCCCCCCAATTTCCCCCAAATCTCCCCCAAATCCCCCCTATTTTCCCCCTTATTTCCCCCAATTTGCCCCAAATCCCCCAATTTCCCCCTTATTTCCGCATATTTCCCCCATATTTCCCCCAATTTCCCCTTATTTCCCCCTTATTTCCCCCAAATCCCCCCCAATTCCCCCCTATTACCCCCTTATTTCCCCCTATTTCCCCCAAATCTCCCCAAAATCTCCCCCAAATCCCCCCAAATCCCCCTTATTTCTCCCAAATCCCCCCAATTTACCCCAATTTCCCCTTATTTCCCCCCAATTTCCCCCAATTCCCCCCTATTTCCCCCATTTCCCCCCTTATTCCCCCTTATTTTCCCCCTATTCCCCCCTTATTTCCCCCAAATCCCCCCAATTTCCCCTTATTTCCCCCCAAATTCCCCTATATTCCCCATTATTTCCCCCTTATTTCCCCCAAATCTCCCCATTTTCCCCTTATTTCCCCCCTAATTCCCCAAATCCCCCCTATTTTCCCCCTATTTCCCCCATTTTCCCCCCATTTCCCCAAATCCCCCCAATTTCCCCTTATTTCCCCCTTATTTCCCCCCATTTCCCCCTTATTTCCCCCCCATTTCCCCCCAAATCCCCCCAATTTCCCCCAAATCCCCCCAATTCCCCCCCATATCTCCCTTATTTTCCCCCAAATCCCCCAATTTCCCCCTTATTTCCCCATATTTCCCCATATTTCCCCCAATTTCCCCCTTATTTCCCCCAAATCTCCCCCAAATCCCCCCAAATCCCCCCAATTTCCCCCTAATTCCCCCTTATTTCCCCCTATTTCCCCCAAATCCCCCCAAATCCCCACCAAATCCCCCCAATTTCCCCCTTATTCCCCCCTATTTCCCCTTATTTCCCCCAATTCCCCCCCTATTACCCCTTTATTTCCCCCTATTTCCCCCTATTTCCCCCATATCCCCCTATATCCCCCATTAACATCTCCCCCCCCCCCCCTCAGACCCCGTCCCCCCCCAGAGACCCCCAAGGATTCGCCCCCCCCCACTGACACCAATGAGGACAACGCAGCCACGGTGAGGAGCCCCAAAATCCCCCATTTTCACCCCAAAATCCACCATTCAAACCCATCAACCTCCCCAAGACCCCCATAGACCCCTCAATTACCCCCCATTCACCCCATATCCCCCCCATATCCCCTCATATACCCCCCATATCCCCCCATATCCCCCCATATCCCCCATATCCCCCCCATATCCCCCCATATCCCCCATATCCCCCCCATATCCCCCCATATCCCCCCCATATCCCTCATATTCCCCCCATCTCCCCCCATATCCCCCATATCCCCCCCCATATCCCCCCCATATCCCCCCCATATCCCCCCATATCCCCCATATCCCCCATATCCCCCTATATCCCCCCCATATCCCCCCCATATCCCCCATATCCCCCCATATCCCCCCATATCCCCCATATCCCCCCATATCCCCCATATCCCCCCCCATATCCCCCATATCACCCCATAACCCCCCCCAACTCCCCCCATCTCCCCACATCTCCCCACATATTCCCCCATCTCCCCCCATCTCCCCCCATATCCCCCCATATCCCCCCCATATCCCCCCATATTCCCCCATATCCCCCCCATATCCCCCCATATTCCCCCATATCCCCCTATAACCCCCCATATCCCCCCATATACCCCATATCCCCCCATATCTGCGCTCTATCCCCCCCATATCCCCCCTTATCCTCCCCACTGACCCCATATTTCCCCATATCCCCCCCATATCCCCCCACTCACCCCATATTCCCCCCATATCTGCCCCATATCCATCCCTACCCCCCCCATTCACCCCATATCCCCCCATAGCCCCCCCATATACCCCATATCCCCCCATATCCCCCCATATCCCCCATATCCCCCCATATTCCCCCCATATCCCCCATATCCCCCATATCCCCTCCATATCCTTCCATATCCCCCCATATCCCCCCATATACCCCCCATATCAACCCATATCTCCCCCTAACCCCATATATCCCCCCATATCTCCCACCATATCCCCCCATATCCCCCCATATTCCCCCCATATCCCCCCATCTCCCCCCATATCCCCCCATATCCCCCCATATCTGCCCCATATCCCCCCATATCACCCCATATCCCCCCCATATACTCCCCATATCACCCCCATATCCCCTCCATATCCCCCTATATCCCCCATATCCCCCTCACTGACCCCATATCCCTCCATATCCCCCCATATCTGCCCCCTATCCCCCCCATATCCCCCATATCCCCATCAAACCCCCCCATATCCCCCCATATCCCCTATATCCCCCCATATCTGCCCCATATCCCCCATATCCCCCCCATATGCCCCCCAAACCCCTTCATTTCCCCCTATATCCCCCCCATATCCCCCATTACCTCCAATTGCCCCCCCCATATCCCCCCATATCCCCCCATATCCCCCCATATCCCCCCCATATCTGCCCCCTATCCCCCCCATATCCTCACATATCCCCCATATCCCCCCATATCTCCCCCCTAACCCCATATATCCCCCTATATCCCCCCCCATTTCCCCTCATATCCCCCCATATCCCCCCATATCCCCCATATCCCCCCCATATCCCCCCATATCTCCCCCCATCTCCCCCCTAACCCCATATATCCCCCCATATCCCCCATATCCCCCCCATATCACCCCATATCTCCTCCCTAACCCCATATATCCCCCTATATTCCCCCCCATATCCCCCCATATCCACCCCATATCACCCATATCCCCCCATATCCCCCCCATATCCCCCATATCCCTCCATATCCCCCATATCCCCCCATATCCCCCCATATCCCCCCATATCACCGCATATCCCCCATATCCCCCCATATCCCCCCCATATCCCCCCATCTCCCCCATATCCCCCCCATATCCCCCCATCTCCCCCCATATCCCCCATATCCCCCCATATCCCCCCATATCCCCCCATATCCCCCCATATCCCCCCCCATATCCCCCCCACTGACCCCATATTCCACCCCATTTCCCCCCATATCCCCCCATAACCCCCATATACTCCCCATATCTCCCCATATCTGCCCCATATCCCCCCCATATCCCCCCATATCCCCCCATCTCCCCCCATATCCCCCCATATCCCCCCATATCCCCCCATATCCCCCATATCCCCCCCATATTCCCCCCTATCCCCCATATCCCCCCATATCCCCCATATCCCCCCATATCCCCCCCATACCCCCCCATATCCCCCATATCTTCCCCATATCCCCCCATATCTCCTCGTATCCCCCCCATATTCCCCCATATTCCCCCCATTTCCCCCATATCTCCCCATATCCCCCCATATCCACCCATATCTACCACATATCACCCCATATCCCCCCATATCTGCCCCCTATCCCCCCATATCCTCTCATATCCCCCCCATATCCCCCCATATCCCCCCATAACCCCCCATATCTGCCCCATATTCCCCCCAAAACCTTTTATTACCCTTATATCCCCCCCCATATCCCCCATTACCTCCAATTCCCCCCCCATATCCCCCCATATCCCCCCATATCCCCCCCATATCCCCCCATATCCCCCCATATCCCCCCCATATCCCCCCATATCCCCCCATATCCCCCCCATATCCCCCTCAAACCCCCCATAACCCCCCATATCCCCCATATCCCCCCCATATCCCCCCATATCTCCTCCCTAACCCCATATATCCCCCTATATTCCCCCCCATATCCCCCCATATCCCCCCATATCCCCCCATATCCCCCCATATCCTCCCACATCCCCCCATATCCCCCATATCCCCCATATCCCCCCGATATCCCCCCCATATCCCCCCATATCCCCCCATCTCCCCCCATATCCCTTATATCCCCCTATATCCCCCATATCCCCCTCACTGACCCCATATCCCCCCATATATCCCCCTATATTCCCCCCATATCCCCCCCATATCCCCCCATATCCCCCCATATCTCCCCCCATAACCCCCCATATCCCGCCACTGACCCCATATCCCCCATATCCCCCCACTGACCCCATATCCCCCCATATCCCCCCCATATCCCCCCATATCTCCCATATCCCCCCATATCCCCCATATCCCCCCCACTGACCCCATATTCCCCCCCATATCCCCCCATATCCCCCATATCCCCCCATCTCCCCCCATATCCCCCCCATATCTGTGCCCTATGCCCCCCATATCCCCCATATCCCCCCATATCTCCCATATCCCCCCATATCCCCCATATCCCCCCCACTGACCCCATATTCCCCCCCATATCCCCCCATATCCCCCATATCCCCCCATCTCCCCCCATATCCCCCCCATATCTGTGCCCTATTCCCCCCATATCCGCCCCATATCCCCCCATATCCCCCCATATCTCCCCCCATCTCCCCCCTAACCCCATATATCCCCCCATATCCCCCATATCCCCCCCATATCCCCCCATATCTCCCCCCTAACCCCATATATCCCCCTATATCCCCCATATCCCCCCATATCCCCCCATATCCCACCATAACCCCCCCATATACCCCCCATATCCCCCCATCTCCCCCCATCTCCCCCCATATCCCCCCATATCTCCCCATATCCCCCCATATCCCCCCATATCCCCCTCAAACCCCCCCATATCCCCCCTTATTCCCCCCATATCACCCCATATCCCCCATATACTCCCCATATTCCCCCATATCTGCCCCCTATCCCCCCCATTTAATCCATATCCCCCCCATATCTCCCCATATCCCCCCATATCCCCCCATATCCCCCCCATATCCCCCCATATCCCCCCATATCCCCCCATATCCCCCCATATCCCCCATATCCCCCATATCCCCTATATCTGCCCCATTTACCCCATATCCCCCCCATATCCCCCCATATCTCCCCCCATCTCCCCCCTAAACCCCCATATCCCCCCATATCTTCCCCATATCCCCCCCATATCCCCCCCATATCCCCCCCATATCCCCCCATATCCCCCATATCCCCCTCATATCCCACCCATATCACCCCATATCACCCCATATCCCCCATATACTCCCCATATCTCCCCATATCTGCCCCATATCCCCCCCATATCCCACCATATCCCCCTCATATTCTCCATATATCCCCCATATCCCCCCCATATACCCCATATCCCCCCATATCCCTTCATATTCCCCCCATATCCACCCATTTCCCCCCATATCCCCCATATCCCCCCATATCCCCCTATATCCCCCATATTCCCCCATATCCCCCCATATCCCCCTCAAACCCTCCCATATCCCCCCCATATCCCCCCTTATTCCCCCCCACTGACCCCATATTCCCCCCATATCCCCCCATATCCCCCATATCCCCCCATATCTCCCATATCCCCCCCACTGACCCCATATTCCCCCCATATCCCCCCATATCCCCCCCACTGACCCCATATCCCCCCATATCCCCCCATATCTCCCCCCATCTCCCCCCAACCCCATATATCCCCCCCATATCCCCCCATATCACCCCATATCCCCCCATATCCCCCCACTGACCCCATATCCCCCCATATCCCCCCATCTCCCCCATATCCCCCCATATTCCCCCATATCCCCCCATATCCCCCATATCCCCCCATATCCCCCATATCCCCCCCACTGACCCCATATTCCCCCCCATATCCCCCCATATCCCCCCCATATCCCCCCATATCACCCCATATCCCCCCATAACCCCCATATCCCCCCCATATCCCCCCCATATCCCCCATCTCCCCCCATATCCCCCCATATCCCCCCATATCCCCCCATATCCCCCCATATCCCCCCCACTGACCCCATATTCCCCCCCATATCCCCCCATATCCCCCCCATATCCCCCCATATCACCCCATATCCCCCCATAACCCCCATATCCCCCCCATCTCCCACCATATCCCCCATATCTCCTCCCTAACCCCATATATCCCCCTATATTCCCCCTCATATCACCCCATATCACCCCATATCCCCCATCTCCCCCCATATATCCCCCATATCCCCCCCACTAACCCCATATTCCCCCCTATATCCAGGCGGACCCTCAATTCTCCAACCTTTACCTCTCCGGGGAGGGGAGGGGGGGGGGTGATGCCGAAGCCCCCTCCCCAAATCCCCCCTATTCCCCTCCCCCCCGCTCCTCCATATTCAAAACCAAACTGACCCAATGGAGGGGGGGGGGGGTCTTTAATCCCCCCCAACCCCCCCCCAAAGCCCCCCACCCCATAGATTAGATGTTGTTGTTGTTTAATGGGGTTTTGCCCCACCCCCCCCCCCTATTTCTGGGCTGGTCCCGGATTTGGGTGGTTTTTTGGGGGGGGTTTTAGTTTAATTTGGGGGGGGGTACAATAAAATGAGGTTGTTTCTAT
>NW_028189128.1:0-34791 GCF_054131305.1 Coturnix japonica | reverse complement strand
AATACCCCCCATATCCAATCCCCATATTCCCCATAATAACCCCATATCCCCCTTCCCCATAATAGCCCCATATCCCCCCATATCCCCATATCCCCCATAATACCCCCCATATTCCCCTATTATCCCCATATCCCCCCCATCATAATACCCCCACTTACCCACCCCATAATACCCCCCATATCCCCCATATCCCCCATAATAACCCCATATCCCCCATAATACCCCCCATATCCCCCCATTACCCCCTATTATCCCCCCTATATCCCTATTATCCATTACCCCCATATCCCCCCATTATCCCCCCATTATCCCCGTTATACCCCCATATCCCCCATAATAACCCCCATATCCCCCATATCCCCCCCATATCCCCCATAACAACCCCATATCCCCCCATTACCCCCTGTTATACCCCATATCCCCCATAATAACCCATTACCCATTATCCCCATATCCCCCATATCCCCCATATCCCCCCATTATCCCCTATTATCCCCCCATTACCCCCCATATGCCCCATATCTCCCCCATATCCCCCCATTATCCCCCATAATACCCCCCATATCCCCCATAATAACCCCATATCCCCTATTATCCCCTATTATCCCCCATATCCCCCATAACAACCCCATATCCCCCCATTATCCCCCATATCCCCCATAATACCCCCCATATCCCCCATATCCTCCATATCCCCCCCATATCCCCCATAACAACCCCATATCCCCCCATTACCCCCCATTATCCCCCATATCCCCCATAATACCCCCCATATCCCCCCATTATCCCCCCATATCCCCCATATCCCCCCTATATCCCCTATTATCCCCTATTACCCCCCCATATCCCCCCATATCCCCCCATTATCCCCCATTATACCCCCATATCCCCCATAATAACCCCATAACCCCCCCCATAATAACCCCATAACCCCCATAATAACCCCATATCCCCCATATCACCCCATAACACCCAATTTCCCCCTATTTCACCCCATTTCCTGCAGGTCCCTGAAGCTCAGCAGGAGGTGACGGTCGTCGCCACCCCACAACATCGCAGCCGCCCCCACCCCATAGGTGAGACCCCACCCCATAAGTGAGACCCCCACCCCATAGGTGAGACCCCACCCCATAAGTGAGACCCCCACCCCATAGGTGAGACCCCACCCCATAAGTGAGACCCCATAACCCCATAGGTGAGACCCCACCCCATAGGTGACCCCATAACCCCATAGGTGAGACCCCACCCCATAAGTGAGACCCCCACCTCATAGGTGAGACCCCACCCCATAAGTGAGACCCCACCCCATAAGTGAGACCCCCACCCCATAGGTGAGACCCCACCCCATAGGTGAGACCCCACCCCATAAGTGAGACCCCCACCCCATAGGTGAGACCCCACCCCATAAGTGAGACCCCCACCCCATAGGTGAGACCCCAGCCCATAAGTGAGACCCCACCCCATAGGTGACCCCATAACCCCATAGGTGAGACCCCCACCCCATAGGTGAGGCCCCACCCCATAGGTGAGACCCCACCCCATAGATGACCCCATAACCCCATAGGTGACCCCATAACCCCATAGGTGAGACCCCACCCCATAGGTGACCCCATAACCCCATAGGTGAGACCCCACCCCATAGGTGAGACCCCACCCCATAGATGACCCCATAACCCCATAGGTGACCCCATAACCCCATAGGTGAGACCCCACCCCATAGGTGACCCCATAACCCCATAGGTGAGACCCCACCCCATAGGTGAGACCCCACCCCATAGATGACCCCATAACCCCATAGGTGACCCCATAACCCCATAGGTGAGACCCCCACCCCATAGGTGACTCCATAACCCCATAGGTGACCCCATAACCCCATAGGTGACCCCATAACCCCATAGGTGAGACCCCCACCCCATAGGTGACTCCATAACCCCATAGGTGACCCCATAACCCCATAGGTGAGACCCCACCCCATAGGTGACCCCATAACCCCATAGGTGAGACCCCCACCCCATAGGTGACCCCATAACCCCATAGGTGAGACCCCACTGAGACCCCAACCCCATAGGTGAGACCCCACCCCATAAGTGAGACCCCCCACCCCATAGGTGAGACCCCACCCCATAGGTGACCCCATAACCCCATAGGTGAGACCCCACCCCATAGGTGAGACCCCGCCCCATAGGTGACCCCATAACCCCATAGGTGACCCCATAACCCCATAGGTGAGACCCCACCCCATAGGTGAGACCCCACCCCATAGGTGACCCTAACCCCATAACCCCATAGGTGAGACCCCCACCCCATAGGTGAGACCCACCAAAAGCCCCCAGCCCCATTTAGGGCCCCATATCCCCCCATAGACCCCCCCCCCAAAAGCCCCCAGCCCCATTTAGGGCCCCATATCACCCCATAGACCGCCCCCCCAAAAGCCCCCAGCCCCATTTAGGGCCCCATATCCCCCCATAGACCCTCCCAAAAGCCCCAGCCCCATTTAGGGCCCCATATCCCCCCATAGACCCCCCCCCCAAAAGCCCCCTGCCCCATTTAGGGCCCCATATCCCCCCATAGACCCCCCCCCCCACAAGCCCCCAGCCCCATTTAGGGCCCCATATCCCCCCATAGACCCCCCCCCAAAAGCCCCCAGCCCCATTTAGGGCCCCATATCCCCCCATAAACCCCCCCAAAAGCCCCCAGCCCCATTTAGGGCCCCATAAACCCCCATAAACCCCCCCAAAAGCCCCCAGCCCCATTTAGGGCCCCATATCCCCCCATAGACCCCCCCCCCAAAAGCCCCCAGCCCCATTTAGGGCCCCATAAACCCCCATAGACCCCCCCCCCAAAAGCCCCCAGCCCCATTTAGGGCCCCATATCCCCCCATAAACCCCCCCAAAAGCCCCCAGCCCCATTTAGGGCCCCATATCCCCCCATATACCCCCCCCCAAAAGCCCCCAGCCCCATTTAGGGCCCCATATCCCCCCATAGACCCCCCCAAAACCCCCCAGCCCCATTTAGGGCCCCATATCCCCCCATATACCCCCCCCCACAAACGCCCCCAGCCCCATTTAGGGCCCCATATCCCCCCATAGACCCCCCCCCCAAAAGCCCCCAGCCCCATTTAGGGCCCCATATCCCCCCATAGACCCCCCCCAAAAGCCCCCAGCCCCATTTAGGGCCCCATAAACCCCCATAGACCCCCCCCCCCAAAAGCCCCCAGCCCCATTTAGGGCCCCATATCCCCCCATAGACTCCCCCCAAAACCCCCCAGCCCCATTTAGGGCCCCATAAACCCCCATAGACCCCCCCCCCCAAAAGCCCCCAGCCCCATTTAGGGCCCCATAAACCCCCATAGACCCCCCCCCCAAAAGCCCCAGCCCCATTTAGGGCCCCATATCCCCCCATAAACCCCCCCAAAAGCCCCCAGCCCCATTTAGGGCCCCATATCCCCCCATAAACCCCCCCAAAACCCCCCTGCCCCATTTAGGGCCCCATATCCCCCCATAGACCCCCCCAAAACCCCCAGCCCCATTTAGGGCCCCATATCCCCCCATATACCCCCCCCCAAAAGCCCCCTGCCCCATTTAGGGCCCCATATCCCCCCATAGACCCCCCCAAAACCCCCCAGCCCCATTTAGGGCCCCATAAACCCCCATAGACCCCCCCCCCAAAAGCCCCCAGCCCCATTTAGGGCCCCATATCCCCCCATAGACCCCCCCAAAACCCCCCAGCCCCATTTAGGGCCCCATAAACCCCCATAGACCCCCCCCCCCAAAAGCCCCCAGCCCCATTTAGGGCCCCATATCCCCCCATAGACCCCCCCCTAAAACCCCCCAGCCCCATTTAGGGCCCCATATCCCCCCATAGACCCCCCCCCCAAAAGCCCCCTGCCCCATTTAGGGCCCCATATCCCCCCATAGACCCCCCCCCCCACAAGCCCCCAGCCCCATTTAGGGCCCCATATCCCCCCATAGACCCCCCCCCCAAAAGCCCCCAGCCCCATTTAGGGCCCCATATCCCCCCATAAACCCCCCCAAAAGCCCCCAGCCCCATTTAGGGCCCCATATCCCCCCATAAACCCCCCCAAAAGCCCCCAGCCCCATTTAGGGCCCCATAAACCCCCATAAACCCCCCCAAAAGCCCCCAGCCCCATTTAGGGCCCCATATCCCCCCATAGACCCCCCCCCCAAAAGCCCCCAGCCCCATTTAGGGCCCCATATCCCCCCATAAACCCCCCCAAAACCCCCCAGCCCCATTTAGGGCCCCATAAACCCCCATAAACCCCCCCAAAAGCCCCCAGCCCCATTTAGGGCCCCATATCCCCCCATAGACCCCCCAAAACCCCCCAGCCCCATTTAGGGCCCAATATCCCCCCATATACCCCCCCCCCAAAAGCCCCCAGCCCCATTTAGGGCCCCATAAACCCCCATAGACCCCCCCCCCAAAAGCCCCCAGCCCCATTTAGGGCCCCATATCCCCCCATAAACCCCCCCAAAAGCCCCCAGCCCCATTTAGGGCCCCATATCCCCCCATATACCCCCCCCCAAAAGCCCCCAGCCCCATTTAGGGCCCCATATCCCCCCATATACCCCCCCCCAAAAGCCCCCAGCCCCATTTAGGGCCCCATATCCCCCCATAGACCCCCCCAAAACCCCCCAGCCCCATTTAGGGCCCCATATCCCCCCATATACCCCCCCCACAAACGCCCCCAGCCCCATTTAGGGCCCCATATCCCCCCATAGACCCCCCCCCCAAAACCCCCCAGCCCCATTTAGGGCCCCATATCCCCCCATAAACCCCCCCAAAACCCCCCTGCCCCATTTAGGGCCCCATATCCCCCCATAGACCCCCCCAAAACCCCCAGCCCCATTTAGGGCCCCATATCCCCCCATATACCCCCCCCCCAAAAGCCCCCTGCCCCATTTAGGGCCCCATATCCCCCCATAGACCCCCCCAAAACCCCCCAGCCCCATTTAGGGCCCCATAAACCCCCATAGACCCCCCCCCCAAAAGCCCCCAGCCCCATTTAGGGCCCCATATCCCCCCATAGACCCCCCCAAAACCCCCCAGCCCCATTTAGGGCCCCATAAACCCCCATAGACCCCCCCCCCCAAAAGCCCCCAGCCCCATTTAGGGCCCCATATCCCCCCATAGACCCCCCCCTAAAACCCCCCAGCCCCATTTAGGGCCCCATATCCCCCCATAGACCCCCCCCCCAAAAGCCCCCTGCCCCATTTAGGGCCCCATATCCCCCCATAGACCCCCCCCCCCACAAGCCCCCAGCCCCATTTAGGGCCCCATATCCCCCCATAGACCCCCCCCCCAAAAGCCCCCAGCCCCATTTAGGGCCCCATATCCCCCCATAAACCCCCCCAAAAGCCCCCAGCCCCATTTAGGGCCCCATAAACCCCCATAAACCCCCCCAAAAGCCCCCAGCCCCATTTAGGGCCCCATATCCCCCCATAGACCCCCCCCCCAAAAGCCCCCAGCCCCATTTAGGGCCCCATATCCCCCCATAAACCCCCCCAAAACCCCCCAGCCCCATTTAGGGCCCCATAAACCCCCATAAACCCCCCCAAAAGCCCCCAGCCCCATTTAGGGCCCCATATCCCCCCATAGACCCCCCCAAAACCCCCCAGCCCCATTTAGGGCCCAATATCCCCCCATATACCCCCCCCCCAAAAGCCCCCAGCCCCATTTAGGGCCCCATAAACCCCCATAGACCCCCCCCCCAAAAGCCCCCAGCCCCATTTAGGGCCCCATATCCCCCCATAAACCCCCCCAAAAGCCCCCAGCCCCATTTAGGGCCCCATATCCCCCCATATACCCCCCCCCAAAAGCCCCCAGCCCCATTTAGGGCCCCATATCCCCCCATATACCCCCCCCCAAAAGCCCCCAGCCCCATTTAGGGCCCCATATCCCCCCATAGACCCCCCCAAAACCCCCCAGCCCCATTTAGGGCCCCATATCCCCCCATATACCCCCCCCCACAAACGCCCCCAGCCCCATTTAGGGCCCCATATCCCCCCATAGACCCCCCCCCCAAAACCCCCCAGCCCCATTTAGGGCCCCATATCCCCCCATAAACCCCCCCAAAAGCCCCCAGCCCCATTTAGGGCCCCATATCCCCCCATAGACCCCCCCCCCAAAAGCCCCCAGCCCCATTTAGGGCCCCATATCCCCCCATAGACCCCCCCCAAAAGCCCCCAGCCCCATTTAGGGCCCCATAAACCCCCATAGACCCCCCCCCCCAAAAGCCCCCAGCCCCATTTAGGGCCCCATATCCCCCCATAGACTCCCCCCAAAACCCCCCAGCCCCATTTAGGGCCCCATAAACCCCCATAGACCCCCCCCCCCAAAAGCCCCCAGCCCCATTTAGGGCCCCATAAACCCCCATAGACCCCCCCCCCAAAAGCCCCCAGCCCCATTTAGGGCCCCATATCCCCCCATAAACCCCCCCAAAAGCCCCCAGCCCCATTTAGGGCCCCATATCCCCCCATAAACCCCCCCAAAACCCCCCTGCCCCATTTAGGGCCCCATATCCCCCCATAGACCCCCCCAAAACCCCCAGCCCCATTTAGGGCCCCATATCCCCCCATATACCCCCCCCCCAAAAGCCCCCTGCCCCATTTAGGGCCCCATATCCCCCCATAGACCCCCCCAAAACCCCCCAGCCCCATTTAGGGCCCCATAAACCCCCATAGACCCCCCCCCCAAAAGCCCCCAGCCCCATTTAGGGCCCCATATCCCCCCATAGACCCCCCCAAAACCCCCCAGCCCCATTTAGGGCCCCATAAACCCCCATAGACCCCCCCCCCCAAAAGCCCCCAGCCCCATTTAGGGCCCCATATCCCCCCATAGACCCCCCCCTAAAACCCCCCAGCCCCATTTAGGGCCCCATATCCCCCCATAGACCCCCCCCCCAAAAGCCCCCTGCCCCATTTAGGGCCCCATATCCCCCCATAGACCCCCCCCCCACAAGCCCCCAGCCCCATTTAGGGCCCCATATCCCCCCATAAACCCCCCCCCCAAAAGCCCCCAGCCCCATTTAGGGCCCCATATCCCCCCATAAACCCCCCCAAAAGCCCCCAGCCCCATTTAGGGCCCCATAAACCCCCATAAACCCCCCCAAAAGCCCCCAGCCCCATTTAGGGCCCCATATCCCCCCATAGACCCCCCCCCCAAAAGCCCCCAGCCCCATTTAGGGCCCAATATCCCCCCATAAACCCCCCCAAAACCCCCCAGCCCCATTTAGGGCCCCATAAACCCCCATAAACCCCCCCAAAAGCCCCCAGCCCCATTTAGGGCCCCATATCCCCCCATAGACCCCCCCAAAACCCCCCAGCCCCATTTAGGGCCCAATATCCCCCCATATACCCCCCCCCCAAAAGCCCCCAGCCCCATTTAGGGCCCCATAAACCCCCATAGACCCCCCCCCCAAAAGCCCCCAGCCCCATTTAGGGCCCCATATCCCCCCATAAACCCCCCCAAAAGCCCCCAGCCCCATTTAGGGCCCCATATCCCCCCATATACCCCCCCCCAAAAGCCCCCAGCCCCATTTAGGGCCCCATATCCCCCCATATACCCCCCCCCAAAAGCCCCCAGCCCCATTTAGGGCCCCATATCCCCCCATAGACCCCCCCAAAACCCCCCAGCCCCATTTAGGACCCCATATCCCCCCATATACCCCCCCCCAAAAGCCCCCAGCCCCATTTAGGGCCCCATATCCCCCCATATACCCCCCCCACAAACGCCCCCAGCCCCATTTAGGGCCCCATATCCCCCCATAGACCCCCCCCCCAAAACCCCCCAGCCCCATTTAGGGCCCCATATCCCCCCATAAACCCCCCCAAAAGCCCCCAGCCCCATTTAGGGCCCCATATCCCCCCATAGACCCCCCCCCCAAAAGCCCCCAGCCCCATTTAGGGCCCCATATCCCCCCATAAACCCCCCCAAAACCCCCCAGCCCCATTTAGGGCCCCATATCCCCCCATAGACCCCCCCCCCAAAAGCCCCCAGCCCCATTTAGGGCCCCATATCCCCCCATATACCCCCCCAAAACCCCCCAGCCCCATTTAGGGCCCCATATCCCCCCATATACCCCCCCCCACAAACGCCCCCAGCCCCATTTAGGGCCCCATATCCCCCCATATACCCCCCCCCACAAACGCCCCCAGCCCCATTTAGGGCCCCATAAACCCCCATAGACCCCCCCAAAACCCCCCAGCCCCATTTAGGGCCCCATATCCCCCCATAGACCCCCCCCCACAAACGCCCCCAGCCCCATTTAGGGCCCCATATCCCCCCATAGACCCCCCCAAAAGCCCCCAGCCCCATTTAGGGCCCCATATCCCCCCATATACCCCCCCCCAAAAGCCCCCAGCCCCATTTAGGGCCCCATATCCCCCCATAGACCCCCCCAAAACCCCCCAGCCCCATTTAGGGCCCCATATCCCCCCATATACCCCCCCCCACAAACGCCCCCAGCCCCATTTAGGGCCCCATATCCCCCCATAGACCCCCCCCCCAAAACCCCCCAGCCCCATTTAGGGCCCCATATCCCCCCATAAACCCCCCCAAAAGCCCCCAGCCCCATTTAGGGCCCCATATCCCCCCATAGACCCCCCCCCCAAAAGCCCCCAGCCCCATTTAGGGCCCCATATCCCCCCATAGACCCCCCCCAAAAGCCCCCAGCCCCATTTAGGGCCCCATAAACCCCCATAGACCCCCCCCCCCAAAAGCCCCCAGCCCCATTTAGGGCCCCATATCCCCCCATAGACTCCCCCCAAAACCCCCCAGCCCCATTTAGGGCCCCATAAACCCCCATAGACCCCCCCCCCCAAAAGCCCCCAGCCCCATTTAGGGCCCCATAAACCCCCATAGACCCCCCCCCCAAAAGCCCCCAGCCCCATTTAGGGCCCCATATCCCCCCATAAACCCCCCCAAAAGCCCCCAGCCCCATTTAGGGCCCCATATCCCCCCATAAACCCCCCCAAAACCCCCCTGCCCCATTTAGGGCCCCATATCCCCCCATAGACCCCCCCAAAACCCCCAGCCCCATTTAGGGCCCCATATCCCCCCATATACCCCCCCCCCAAAAGCCCCCTGCCCCATTTAGGGCCCCATATCCCCCCATAGACCCCCCCAAAACCCCCCAGCCCCATTTAGGGCCCCATAAACCCCCATAGACCCCCCCCCCAAAAGCCCCCAGCCCCATTTAGGGCCCCATATCCCCCCATAGACCCCCCCAAAACCCCCCAGCCCCATTTAGGGCCCCATAAACCCCCATAGACCCCCCCCCCCAAAAGCCCCCAGCCCCATTTAGGGCCCCATATCCCCCCATAGACCCCCCCCTAAAACCCCCCAGCCCCATTTAGGGCCCCATATCCCCCCATAGACCCCCCCCCCAAAAGCCCCCTGCCCCATTTAGGGCCCCATATCCCCCCATAGACCCCCCCCCCCACAAGCCCCCAGCCCCATTTAGGGCCCCATATCCCCCCATAAACCCCCCCCCCAAAAGCCCCCAGCCCCATTTAGGGCCCCATATCCCCCCATAAACCCCCCCAAAAGCCCCCAGCCCCATTTAGGGCCCCATAAACCCCCATAAACCCCCCCAAAAGCCCCCAGCCCCATTTAGGGCCCCATATCCCCCCATAGACCCCCCCCCCAAAAGCCCCCAGCCCCATTTAGGGCCCAATATCCCCCCATAAACCCCCCCAAAACCCCCCAGCCCCATTTAGGGCCCCATAAACCCCCATAAACCCCCCCAAAAGCCCCCAGCCCCATTTAGGGCCCCATATCCCCCCATAGACCCCCCCAAAACCCCCCAGCCCCATTTAGGGCCCAATATCCCCCCATATACCCCCCCCCCAAAAGCCCCCAGCCCCATTTAGGGCCCCATAAACCCCCATAGACCCCCCCCCCAAAAGCCCCCAGCCCCATTTAGGGCCCCATATCCCCCCATAAACCCCCCCAAAAGCCCCCAGCCCCATTTAGGGCCCCATATCCCCCCATATACCCCCCCCCAAAAGCCCCCAGCCCCATTTAGGGCCCCATATCCCCCCATATACCCCCCCCCAAAAGCCCCCAGCCCCATTTAGGGCCCCATATCCCCCCATAGACCCCCCCAAAACCCCCCAGCCCCATTTAGGACCCCATATCCCCCCATATACCCCCCCCCAAAAGCCCCCAGCCCCATTTAGGGCCCCATATCCCCCCATATACCCCCCCCACAAACGCCCCCAGCCCCATTTAGGGCCCCATATCCCCCCATAGACCCCCCCCCCAAAACCCCCCAGCCCCATTTAGGGCCCCATATCCCCCCATAAACCCCCCCAAAAGCCCCCAGCCCCATTTAGGGCCCCATATCCCCCCATAGACCCCCCCCCCAAAAGCCCCCAGCCCCATTTAGGGCCCCATATCCCCCCATAGACCCCCCCCAAAAGCCCCCAGCCCCATTTAGGGCCCCATAAACCCCCATAGACCCCCCCCCCCAAAAGCCCCCAGTCCCATTTAGGGCCCCATATCCCCCCATAGACTCCCCCCAAAACCCCCCAGCCCCATTTAGGGCCCCATAAACCCCCATAGACCCCCCCCCCCAAAAGCCCCCAGCCCCATTTAGGGCCCCATAAACCCCCATAGACCCCCCCCCCAAAAGCCCCCAGCCCCATTTAGGGTCCCATATCCCCCCATAAACCCCCCCAAAAGCCCCCAGCCCCATTTAGGGCCCCATATCCCCCCATAAACCCCCCCAAAACCCCCCAGCCCCATTTAGGGCCCCATATCCCCCCATAGACCCCCCCCCCAAAAGCCCCCAGCCCCATTTAGGGCCCCATATCCCCCCATATACCCCCCCAAAACCCCCCAGCCCCATTTAGGGCCCCATATCCCCCCATATACCCCCCCCCACAAACGCCCCCAGCCCCATTTAGGGCCCCATATCCCCCCATATACCCCCCCCCACAAACGCCCCCAGCCCCATTTAGGGCCCCATAAACCCCCATAGACCCCCCCAAAACCCCCCAGCCCCATTTAGGGCCCCATATCCCCCCATAGACCCCCCCCCACAAACGCCCCCAGCCCCATTTAGGGCCCCATATCCCCCCATATACCCCCCCCCACAAACGCCCCCAGCCCCATTTAGGGCCCCATATCCCCCCATAGACCCCCCCCTAAAACCCCCCAGCCCCATTTAGGGCCCCATATCCCCCCATAGACCCCCCCAAAAGCCCCCAGCCCCATTTAGGGCCCCATAAACCCCCATAGACCCCCCCCCCAAAAGCCCCCAGCCCCATTTAGGGCCCCATAAACCCCCATAGACCCCCCCCTAAAACCCCCCAGCCCCATTTAGGGCCCCATATCCCCCCATAAACCCCCCCAAAAGCCCCCAGCCCCATTTAGGGCCCCATATCCCCCCATAGACCCCCCCCCAAAAGCCCCCAGCCCCATTTAGGGCCCCATATCCCCCCATAAACCCCCCCAAAAGCCCCCAGCCCCATTTAGGGCCCCATAAACCCCCACAGACCCCCCCCCCAAAAGCCCCCAGCCCCATTTAAGGCCCCATATCCCCCCATATACCCCCCCCCACAAACGCCCCCAGCCCCATTTAGGGCCCCATATCCCCCCATAGACCCCCCCAAAACCCCCCAGCCCCATTTAGGACCCCATTTCCCCCCCCCATCGTGACCCCCACCCGATGTGGGGCACAAAAGGATGGGATCAATGGGATCAATGGGGTTTTTTTTGGGGGGGTCTTTGGGGTGCAGCCCCCCCCCCATTAAAAGGATCTTATGGCAGCGGTGGGATTCGAACCCACGTCCCCGCAGGGACTGGAGCCTTAATCCAGCGCCTTAGACCGCTCGGCCACGCTACCGCCATAGGAAACCTCAATAGCCAATGGGGAATCCCCGGACCCCACAGGATCCAATGGGATTCCACCGCCCTAAACACAGCAGCCAATGGGATTCCACCGCCCTAAACACAGCAGCCAATGGGATTCCACCACTTCAAAACCAGCAGCCAATGAGATCCCACCCCATAACCCCATAGGATCCCATTGTCCCCTATAGGTCCAGCTGAGCGCTATGGGGAGCCGTGGGTCCCTGTTGTTCCCAGCTCCGATGATGACGATTTGGGGCAGGCCCCATAACCCCATAACCCCATAGGATCCCACCCCATAACCCCATAACCCCATAGGATCCCACCCCATAACCCCATAACCCCATAGGATCCCACCCCATAACCCCATAATCCCATAACCCCATAGGATCCTATAGGTTCCCATAGGATCCCATAGGATCCCATTGTCCCCTATAGGTCCTGCTGAGCGCTATGGGGAGCCGTGGGTCCCGTTGGTTCCCAGCTCTGATGATGACGATGTGGGGCAGGCCCCATAACCCCATAGGATCCCACCCCATAACCCCATAACCCCATAGGATCCCACCCCATAACCCCATAGGATCCCACCCCATAACCCCATAGGATCCCACCCCATAACCCCATAGGATCCCATTGTCCCCTATAGGTCCAGCTGAGCGCTATGGGGAGCCGTGGGTCCCATTGGTTCCCAGCTCTGATGATGACGATGTGGGGCAGGCCCCATAACCCCATAACCCCATAACCCATAACCCCATAACCCATAACCCCATAACCCCATAGGATCCCACCCCATAACCCCATAACCCCATAACCCCATAACCAATAACCCCATAACCCAATGGGATCCCACCCCATAACCCCATAACCCCATAGGATTCCATTGTCCCCTATAGGTCCTGCTGAGCGCTATGGGGAGCCGTGGGATCCCACCCCATAACCCCATAACCCCATAACCCCATAGGATCCCATAGGATCCCATAGGTTCCCATAGGATCCCATTGTCCCCTATAGGTCCAGCTGAGCGCTATGGGGAGCCGTGGGTCCCATTGGTTCCCAGCTCGGATGATGACGATGTGGGGCAGGCGCTGCTGTGGGTCTGGGTGCGCAGGAGGAGCAGCTGGACCCCATGCAACCAAACTGCGGGGTCAGCGTGCTCAGGTATATGGGGCAGAGTATAGGGGACCCTATATCCACCCTATATCCCTATATCCACCCTATATCCCCCTATATCCCCCTATATCCCTCCTACCCCCATAATATCCCCCTATATCCCCCCATATCCCCCCTATATCCCCTAATATCCCTCCCATATCCCTCCTATATCCCCCCTATATCCCCCCCTATATCCCCCCTATATCCCCCCTACCCCCCCCAATATCCCCCTATATCCCCCCAATATCCACCTATATCCCCCCTATATCCCCATATATCCCCCCTACCCCCCATAATATCCCTATATCCCCCCATATCCCCCCTATATCCCCCCATATCCCCCCTATATCCCCCCCACCCCCCATAATATCCCCCAATATCCGCCCATATCCCCCATATATCCCCCATATATCCCCCTATATCCCCCCCACCCGCCAATATCCCCCTATATCCCCCCTACCCCCCATAATATCCCCCCTATATCCCCCCTATACCCCCCTATATCTCCCCTGTCCCCCATAATATCCCTATATCCCCCCAATATCCCCCTGACCCCATAACATCCCCCTATATCACCCCATATATCCCCCCTACCCCCCTATATCCCCCCTATATCCCCCCTGCCCCCCATAATATCCCCCCTATATCCCCCCTATTTCCCCAATATCCCCCCTATATGCCCCCTATATCCCCCTATATCCCCCCATATCCCCCCTATATCCCCCTACCCCCCATAATATCCCCCCTATATCCCCCCTGACCCCATAATATCCCCCCTATATCCCCCCTATATCTCTCCCCCCCATAATATCCCCCCTATATCCCCCCTTATCCCCCCTATATCCCCCATACCCCCCATAATATCCCCCCTATATCCCCTCATATCTCTCCCATATCCCCCCTACCCCTCTATATCCCCCCTATATCCCCTCTATATCCCCCCTGCCCCCCATAATATCTCCCCCTACCCCCCAATATCCCCCCTATATCCCCCCTGACCCCATAATATCCCCCTATATCCCCCCTGTCCCCCATAATAACCCCCTATATCCCCCCTATATCCCCCCTACCCCCATAATATCCCCCCTATATCCCCTCTGACCCCATAATAACCCCCTATATCCCCCCTTACCCCATAATATACCCCCTATATCCCCATATATCCCCCCTACCCCCATAATATCCCCCTATATCCCCCCATATCCCCCCCCATATCCCCCATATCCCCGTATATCCCCCCCTACCCCCCAATATCCCCCCTATATCCCCCTATATCCCCCCTACTCCCCATAATATCCCCCCATATCCCCCCTTACCCCATAATATCCCCCCTATATCCCCATATATCCCCCCTACCCCCATAATATCCCCCTATATCCCCCCATATCCCCCCTATATCCCCCCATATCTCCCCTATATCCTCCCTATATCCCCCCTAACCCCCATAATATCCCCCCTATATCTCTCCCTCCCATAATATCCCCCCTATATCCCCCATATCCCCCCTATATCCCCCCTATATCCCCCAATATCCCCCCAATATCCCCCCTATATCCCCCTGACCCCATAATATCCCCCCTATATCCCCCCTATTTCCCCCATATCCCCCCTATATCCCCCCTACCCCCCATTATATCCCCCATAATATCCCCCTATATCCCCCTATATCCCCCCTATATCCCCCCATATCCCCCCTATATCCCCCCTATATCCCCCCTATATCCCCTATATCCCCCCATAACACCCCCCTATATCCCCCATAGACACCAGCTGCTCCTCCACATCCCCCTCCACCACCAGCTCCGACGACGACGACGCTGCATCCGTCGCATCGAATGCATCCCAAAGGAAACAACCCCGCAGCTCCGCCGCATCCCACCGCATCCCCCCCGCATCCACCTGCCCCCAATGCAACCGAACCTTCACCCGCCCGTCCTCCCTGCGCCGCCACCTCCGCATGCATCGCCGCATGCGACCGACCCCATGCGACCGCTGCGGCCGCGTGCTCATGTGCAGCTGGGCCTTACGGGATCACCAGCGCAAACACTGCAAGCCGCCGCAGCGCCGCATGTTCCCATGCGATGAATGCGGCAAAGAACTGGCCTCCAATGCAGCTTTAACCACGCACCGTCGCATTCATACGGGGGAGAGACCTTATGCATGTCCCGAATGCGACAAGAGGTTCATGGCCTCCAAGTCGCTGGGGAAGCATCGCAGGAGTCACCGTCAGGATGGGTTTTTTGCATGCCCCGAATGCGGCAAGAAGCTGACGTCCAAAGCAACGCTGCAGTGCCACCGTCGCATTCATAGCGGGGAGAGGCCCTACGGGTGCAATGAATGCGGCAAGAGGTTCATGGCCAGCAAGGCGCTCAGCAAGCACCGCAAGAGCCATGCGGGGAATGGGGAGCAGCGTGCAGCAATGCAGCCATGCAGCGAGAAAAAGGTGGGTGAGGGAAGAATGCAGCTGCAGCTGGGGGTAGTTGCATGCAGGCAGAATGCAGCTGCAGCTGGGGATGATTGCATGCGGAGCTGGGGGTGAATGCATGCAGAATGCAGCTGCAACCAGGGATAGGTGCATGCAGGGCTCAGCTGCATCTGGGGGTGGATGCAGGTAGAATGCAGCTGCAGCTGGGGGTAAATGCATGCAGAGCTGGGGGTGAATGCATGCAGAATGCAGCTGCAGTTGGGGTTGATGCAGGCAGAATGCAGCTGCAGCTGCGGATACGTGCATGCAGCTGCAGCTGGGGGTGAATGCATGCAGAGTGCAGGTGCCGCTGGGGGTAATTGCATGCAGGGCTCAGCTGCAGCTGGGGGTGAATGCATGCAGAGCTCAGCTGCAGCTGGGGTTGGATGCAGGCAAAGGGGAATGGGGAGCGTGCAGCAATGCAGCCATGCAGTGAGAAAAAGGTGGGTGAGGGAAGAATGCAGCTGCAGCTGGGGGTAGTTGCATGCAGAGCTCGGCTGCAGCTGGGGGTGCATGCATGCAGAATGCAGCTGCAGCTGGGGGTGAATGCAGGCAGAATGCAGCTGGGGGTAATTGCATGCAGGGCTCAGCTGCAGCTGGGGGTGGATGCAGGCAGAATGCAGCTGCAGCTGGGGGTGGATGCAGGCAAAGGGGAATGGGGAGCAGCATGCAGCCGTGCAGCGATGCAGCGAGCAAAAGGTGCGGGTGGGGGGTGGGTGCATGCAGAATGCAGTTGCAACCGGGGATAGGTGCATGCAGAGCTCAGCTGCAGCTGGGAATAAATGCATGCAGAGCTCAGCTGCAGCTGGGGGTAGTTGCATGCAGAATGCAGCTGCAACCAGGGATAGGTGCATGCAGAGCTCAGCTGCAGCTGGGGGTGGATGCACGCAGAATGCAGCTGCAGCTGGGGGTAGATGCATGCAGAATGCAGCTGGGGGTAACTGCATGCAGGGCTCAGCTGCAGCTGGGGGTGAATGCATGCAGAGTGCAGCTGCAGCTGGGGATGGATGCAGGCAGAATGCAGCTGCAGCTGGGGGTGGATGCAGGTAGAATGCAGCTGCAACCAGGGATACATGCATGCAGGGCTCAGCTGCAGCTGGGGGTAATTGCATGCTAAATGCAGCTGCAGCTGGGGATGATTGCATGCAGAATGCAGCTGGGGGTAACTGCATGCAGAGTGCAGCTGCAGCTGGGGTTGGATGCAGGTAGAATGCAGCTGCAGCTGGGGGTAATTGCATGCAGAGCTCGGCTGCAGCTGGGGGTAAGTGCATGCAGAGCTCAGCTGCAACCAGGGATAAGTGCATGCAGAGCTCAGCTGCAGCTGGGGGTGGATGCATGCAGGCAGAATGCAACTGCAGCCAGGGATAAGTGCATGCATAACTCAGCTGCAACCAGAGATAAATGCAGTCAGAGCTCAACTGCAGCCAGGGATGCATGCATGCAAAGCTCGGCTGCACCCATGCGTGCATCCATGCAGGGCTCAGCTGCAGCTGGGGTTGGATGCAGGCAAAGGGGAATGGGGAGCAGCATGCAGCCATGCAGCGATGCAGCGAGCAAAAGGTGCAGGGTGGGGGGTGAATGCAGGCAGAATGCAGCTGCAGCTGGGGATGGATGCATGCAGAATGCTGCTGCAGCTGGGGGTGGATGCATGAAGATCTCGGCTGCAGCTGGGGGTGAATGCAGGCAGAATGCAGCCGCAACCAGGGATAAGTGCATGCAGAGTGCATTTGCAGCTGGGGTTGGATGCAGGCAAAGGGGAATGGGGAGCAGCATGCAGCAATGCAGCCATGCAGCGAGCAAAAGGTGGGTGAGGGCAGAATGCAGCTGCAGCTGGGGGTAATTGCATGCAGAGCTGGGGGTGAATGCAGGCAGAATGCAGCTGCAACCAGGGATAAGTGCATGCATAACTCAGCTGCAACCAGGGATAAATGCAAGCAGAGCTCAGCTGCACCCATGCATGCACAACTCACTCAGCTGCACCCATGCATGCATAGCTCTCAGCTGCACACATGCATGCAGTCATAACCCAGCTGCACCCATGCATGCAGTCATAACCCAGCTGCACCCATGCATGCAGTCATAACCCAGCTGCACCCATGCATGCACCCACGCAGGTCCCAGCTGCAGCAGCGTCGCATCAGGCCGCCTCAACCCCTCACCATTGCCCCGAATGCGGCGCCTCGTTCCGGCTGCATTCAGCGCTGCAGCTGCACCAGAAGCTCCATGCAGCGACGCCGCAGCGACCTCACGCATGCGACGACTGCGGCAAAAGCTTCGGCGAAGCCTCCACGCTGCGTCGGCACCGTCGCATTCACACGGGGGAGAAGCCGTACGGCTGCATTTATTGCGACAAGAGCTTCAGGGCCAGCTCCACCCTGGTCATCCACCAGCGCATTCACACCGGGGAGCGGCCGTATCAATGCGGCAGCTGCAGCAAATGCTTCGTGTCCAGCTCAGCCCTCGTCAAGCACCGACGCACACACCAGAGCAACGAGAAATGAGGGGGGACAGTGGGGGGCAGGACCCCATGGGGGGTACTATGGGGTCCTATGGGGTCCTATGGGGTCCTATGGGGTCTTATGGGGTCCTATGGGGTCCTATGGGGTCCTATGGGGTCATGGGGGTCCTATGGGGTCCTATGGGGTCTTATGGGGTCCTATGGGGTCCTATGGGGTCTTATGGGGTCGTGGGGGTCCTATGGGGTCCTGTGGGGTCCTATGGGGTCATGGGGGTCCTGGGGGTCCTATGGGGTCCTATGGGGTCCTATGGGGTCGTGGGGGTCCTATGGGGTGGTGGGACCCCATTGGGGGACAGGACACTATGGGGAGATTCTATGGGGTCCTATGGGGTCCTATGGGGTCGTGGGGGTCCTATGGGGTCCTATGGGGTGGTGGGACCCCATTGGAGGGCAGTGGGACCCCATTGGGGGGCAGGACCCTATGGGGGGATACTATGGGGTCGTGGGGGTCCTATGGGGGTCCTATGGGGTCTTATGGGGTCCTATGGGGTCCTATGGGGTCGTGGGGGTCCTATGGGGTCCTATGGGGGTCCTATGGGGTCCTATGGGGTGGTGGGACCCCAGTGGGAGGCAGGACCCTATGGGGGGATACTATGGGGTCGTGGGGGTCCTATGGGGTCCTATGGGGTCCTGGGGGTTCTATGGGGTCGTGGGGGTCCTATGGGGTCCTATGGGGTCCTATGGGGTCGTGGGGGTCCTATGGGGTGGTGGGACCCCATTGGGGGGCAGGACACTATGGGGGGATACTATGGGGTCCTATGGGGTCCTATGGGGTCGTGGGGGTCCTATGGGGTCGTGGGGGTCCTATGGGGTCCTATGGGGTCTTATGGGGTCGTGGGGGTCCTATGGGGTCCTATGGGGGTCCTATGGGGTCCTATGGGGTCGTGGGGGTCCTATGGGGTCGTGGGGGTCCTATGGGGTCCTATGGGGGTCTTATGGGGGTTCTATGGGGTTATGGGGGTCCTATGGGGTCCTATGGGGGTCCTATGGGGTCCTATGGGGTCATGGGGGGTACTATGGGGGGGTACTATGGGGTCCTGGGGGTCCTATGGGGTCCTATGGGGTCATGGGGGTTCTATGGGGTCATGGGGGTCCTATGGGGTCCTATGGGGTCATGGGGGTCCTATGGGGTCCTGGGGGTTCTTTGGGGTTGTGGGGGTCCTGTGGGGTCGTGGGGGTCCTGTGGGGTCCTATGGGGTCCTATGGGGTCGTGGGGGTCCTATGGGGTGGTGGGACCCCATTGGGGGACAGGACACTAAGGGGGGATTCTATGGGGTCCTATGGGGTCCTATGGAGCCGTGGGGGTCCTATGGGGTCGTGGGGGTCCTATGGGGTCCTATGGGGTCCTGTGGGGTCATGGGGGTCCTATGGGGTCCTATGGGGGTCCTATGGGGTCCTATGGGGTGGTGGGACCCCAGTGGGGGGCAGGACACTATGGGGAGATACTATGGGGTCATGGGGGTCCTATGGGGTCCTATGGAGTCGTGGGGGTCCTATGGGGTCGTGGGGGTCCTATGGGGTCCTATGGGGTCATGGGGGTCCTATGGGGTCGTGGGGGTCCTATGGGGTGGTGGGACCCCATTGGGGGGCAGTGGGACCCCATTGGGGGGCAGGACCCTATGGGGGGATACTATGGGGTCCTATGGGGTCGTGGGGGTCCTATGGGGGTCCTATGGGGTCCTATGGGGTCGTGGGGGTCCTATGGGGTCTTATGGGGTCCTATGGGGGTCCTATGGGGTCATGGGGGTCCTATGGGGGTCCTATGGGGTCGTGGGGGTCCTATGGGGTCCTATGGGGTGGTGGGACCCCAGTGGGGGGCAGGACACTATGGGGAGATACTATGGGGTCCTGGGGGTCCTATGGGGTCCTATGGAGTCGTGGGGGTCCTATGGGGTCGTGGGGGTCCTATGGGGTCCTGGGGGTCCTATGGGGTCTTATGGGGTTGTGGGGGTCTTATGGGGTCCTATGGGGGTCCTGTGGGGTCATGGGGGTCCTATGGGGTCCTATGGGGTCCTATGGGGTCGTGGGGGTCCTATGGGGTGGTGGGACCCCATTGGGGGGCAGGACCCTATGGGGGGATACTATGGGGTCCTGGGGGTCCTATGGGGTCCTATGGGGTCTTATGGGGTCGTGGGGGTCCTATGGGGGTCCTATGGGGTCCTATGGGGTCCTATGGGGTCCTGGGGGTCCTATGGGGGTCCTATGGGGTCGTGGGGGTCCTATGGGGTCGTGGGGGTCTTATGGGGTCCTATGGGGGTCCTATGGGGTCCTATGGGGTGGTGGGACCCCAGTGGGGGGCAGGACCCTATGGGGGGATACTATGGGGTCCTGGGGGTCCTATGGGGTCCTATGGGGTCATGGGGGTCCTATGGGGTCATGGGGGTCCTATGGGGTCCTATGGGGTCATGGGGGTCCTATGGGGTCGTGGGGGTCCTATGGGGTCATGGGGGGTACTATGGGGGGGTACTATGGGGGGGTACTATGGGGTCCTGGGGGTCCTGTGGGGTCCTATGGGGTCATGGGGGTCCTATGGGGTCCTATGGGGTCGTGGGGGTCCTATGGGGTCATGGGGGTTCTATGGGGTCCTATGGGGTCCTATGGGGTGGTGGGACCCCATTGGGGGGCAGGACACTATGGGGGGGTACTATGGGGTCCTATGGGGTTCTATGGGGTTATGGGGGTCCTATGGGGTCGTGGGGGTCCTATGGGGTCCTATGGGGGTCCTATGGGGTCCTATGGGGTCGTGGGGATCCTATGGGGTCATGGGGGTCCTATGGGGGTCCTATGGGGTCATGGGGGTCCTATGGGGTGGTGGGACCCCATTGGGGGGCAGGACCCTATGGGGGGATACTATGGGGTCCTATGGGGGGGTACTATGGGGTACTATGGGGTCCTATGGGGTACTATGGGGGTCCTATGGTGTCCTATGGGGTCTTATGGGGTCTTATGGGGTCCTATGGGGTCTTATGGGGTCCTATGGGGTCCTATGGGGTGGTGGGACCCCACTGGGGTGGGAGATGATGGGGTTTGGGGTGGTGGGACCCCATTGGGGTGGTGGGGCTCCATTGGGGTCATGGGGGTCCAATGGGGTCCTGGGGATCCTATGGGGTCATGGGGCTCCATTGGGGTGGGAGATGGTGGGGTCCTATGGGGTCATGGGACCCCATTGGGGTCCTATGGGGTCCAATGAGGTCATGGGGGTCCTATGGGGTGGTGGGACCCCATTGGGGTGGGAGATAATGGGGTTTGGGGTGGTGGGGCTCCATGGGGCTCCATAGGGATGGAAGGGCTCCATTGGGGTTATGGGACCCCATTGGGGTGGTGGGGCCCCATTGGGGTCATGGGGCTCCATTGAGTGGTCAGTGATGGGGTTTGGGGTGGTGGGACTTCATTGGGGTCAATGGACTCCTATGGGGTGGTGGGCAGGGGGTACAGGACCCTATGGGAGATGGGGAGGATATTGGGGTGGGGGGATCCAATGGGGTCATGGGGGTCCTATGGGGTGGGTGGCTTTTTGTAGGAGACGTTCATTAAAGATTGATTGGTGACATGGGGACATCAATGGGGACCCCAATGGGACATGGGGACACTATGGGGACCCAATGGGTCATGGAGGACCCCAATGGGATATTGGACCCCTATGGGACATGGAGGACCCCAATGGGACACAGGGACACTATGGGGACCCTATGGGACATGGAAGACCCCAATGGGATATGGGACCCCTATGGGGACCCAATGGGACATGGAGGACCCCAATGGGAACATGGAGACCCCAATAGGACTTAGGGACCCCTATGGGGACCCTATGGGACATGGAAGAACCCAGTGGGATATGGGACCCCTATGGGGACCCAATGGGACATGGAGGACCCCAATGGGACTTGGGGACCCCAATGGGAACCCTATGGGACATGGGAGACCCCAATAGGACTTAGGGACCCCTATGGGGACCCTATGGGACATAGAAGACCCCAATGGGATATGGGACCCCTATGGGGACCCAATGGGACATGGAAGACCCCAATGGGATATGGGACCCCTATGGGGACCCTATGGGACATGGAAGACCCCAATGGGATATGGGACCCCAATGGGAACCCTATGGGACATGGGAGACCCCAATAGGACTTAGGGACCCCTATGGGGACCCTATGGGACATGGAAGACCCCAATGGGATATGGGACCCCTATGGGGACCCTATGGGACAGGGAGGACCCCAATGGGGACATGGAAGACCCCAATAGGACTTAGGGACCCCTATGGGACCCTATGGGACATGGGAGACCCCAATGGGATATGGGACCCCTATGGGACCCTATGAGACATGGAAGACCCCAATGGGATATGGGACGCCTATGGGGACCCAATGGGACATGGAGGACCCCAATGGGACTTGGGGACCCCAATAGGACTTAGGGACCCCTATGGGGACCCTATGGGTCATGGAAGACCCCAATGGGATATGGGACCCCTATGGGAACCCTATGAGACATGGAAGACCCCAATGGGATATGGGACCCCTATGGGGACCCAATGGGACATGGAGGACCCCAATGGGGACATGGAGACCCCAATAGGACTTAGGGACCCCTATGGGACCCTATGGGACATGGGAGACCCCAATGGGACAAGGACCCCTAATAGGAACCCAATGGGATAACGCAGGACCCCAATAGGACAAGGAGGAGGACCGACCACAGAGTCGCGGTGGGGATAGAGCGCCGCTCTCAGCTCACTTCCGGCTGCCTCTCTCTCCATGCACTTCCGGCTGCCTCTCGCTGCTCACTTCCGGCCGCCGCCATGGGCTCAGCGGGGCGGCTCGGGGGGGTGGTGGCGTTGGTGACAGGTGGAAATATCGCGATAATGGGGGGGGATATCGCGATAGGACGGGAGGGGAAAGACCCCATAGGGGATAATGGGGGGACAGACCCCATAGGGGATAATGGGGGGACAGACCCCATAGGGGATAATGGGGGGGACAGACCCCATAGGGGATAATGGGGGGACAGACCCCATAGGGGATAATGGGGGGACAGACCCCATAGGGGATAATGGGGGGACAGACCCCATAGGGGATAATGGGGGGACAGACCCCATAGGGGATAATGGGGGGACAGACCCCATAGGGGATAATGGGGGGACAGACCCCATAGGGGATAATGGGGACAGACCCCATAGGGGATAATGGGGACAGAGCCCATAGGGGATAATGGGGGGACAGACCCCATAGGGGATAATGGGGGGGGACAGACCCCATAGGGGATAATGGGGACAGACCCCATAGGGGATAATGGGGGGGACAGACCCCATAGGGGATAATGGGGGGACAGACCCCATAGGGGATAATGGGGGGGACAGACCCCATAGGGGATAATGGGGGGACAGACCCCATAGGGGATAATGGGGGGACAGACCCCATAGGGGATAATGGGGACAGACCCCATAGGGGATAATGGGGGGGACAGAGCCCATAGGGGATAATGGGGGGCAGACCCCATAGGGGATAATGGGGACAGACCCCATAGGGGATAATGGGGACAGACCCCATAGGGGATAATGGGGACAGACCCCATAGGGGATAATGGGGGGGACAGACCCCATAGGGGATAATGGGGACCCTGACCCCATAGGGGATAATGGGGGGGACAGACCCCATAGGGGATAATGGGGGGGGACAGACCCCATAGGGGATAATGGGGACAGACCCCATAGGGGATAATGGGGGGGACAGACCCCATAGGGGATAATGGGGGACAGACCCCATAGGGGATAATGGGGGGGACAGACCCCATAGGGGATAATGGGGACCCTGACCCCATAGGGGATAATGGGGGGGACAGACCCCATAGGGGATAATGGGGGGGGACAGACCCCATAGGGGATAATGGGGACAGACCACATAGGGGATAATGGGGGACAGACCCCATAGGGGATAATGGGGACAGACCCCATAGGGGATAATGGGGGACAGACCCCATAGGGGATAATGGGGGGGACAGACCCCATAGGGGATAATGGGGGGACAGACCCCATAGGGGATAATGGGGACAGACCCCATAGGGGATAATGGGGGGGACAGACCCCATAGGGGATAATGGGGGGGACAGACCCCATAGGGGATAATGGGGACAGACCCCATAGGGGATAATGGGGACAGACCCCATAGGGGATAATGGGGGGGGACAGACCCCATAGGGGATAATGGGGACAGACCCCATAGGGGATAATGGGGGGGACAGACCCCATAGGGGATAATGGGGACAGACCCCATAGGGGATAATGGGGGGGGACAGACCCCATAGGGGATAATGGGGACAGACCCCATAGGGGATAATGGGGGGACAGACCCCATAGGGGATAATGGGGGACAGACCCCATAGGGGATAATGGGGGGGACAGACCCCATAGGGGATAATGGGGGACAGACCCCATAGGGGATAATGGGGGGGACAGACCCCATAGGGGATAATGGGGACAGACCCCATAGGGGATAATGGGGGGACAGACCCCATAGGGGATAATGGGGACAGACCCCATAGGGGATAATGGGGGGACAGACCCCATAGGGGATAATGGGGACAGACCCCATAGGGGATAATGGGGGGGACAGACCCCATAGGGGATAATGGGGGGACAGACCCCATAGGGGATAATGGGGGGGAGAGACCCCATAGGGGATAATGGGGGGGACAGACCCCATAGGGGATAATGGGGGGGACAGACCCCATAGGGGATAATGGGGGGACAGACCCCATAGGGGATAATGGGGGGGACAGACCCCATAGGGGATAATGGGGACAGACCCCATAGGGGATAATGGGGGGGACAGACCCCATAGGGGATAATGGGGGGACAGACCCCATAGGGGATAATGGGGACAGACCCCATAGGGGATAATGGGGGGACAGACCCCATAGGGGATAATGGGGACAGACCCCATAGGGGATAATGGGGACAGACCCCATAGGGGATTATGGGGACAGACCCCATAGGGGATAATGGGGACAGACCCCATAGGGGATTATGGGGGGACAGACCCCATAGGGGATTATGGGGGGACAGACCCCATAGGGGATAATGGGGGGACAGACCCCATAGGGGATAATGGGGACAGACCCCATAGGGGATAATGGGGGGGACAGACCCCATAGGGGATAATGGGGGGGACAGACCCCATAGGGGATAATGGGGACAGACCCCATAGGGGATAATGGGGACAGACCCCATAGGGGATAATGGGGGGGGACAGACCCCATAGGGGATAATGGGGACAGACCCCATAGGGGATAATGGGGGGGACAGACCCCATAGGGGATAATGGGGACAGACCCCATAGGGGATAATGGGGGGGGACAGACCCCATAGGGGATAATGGGGACAGACCCCATAGGGGATAATGGGGGGACAGACCCCATAGGGGATAATGGGGGACAGACCCCATAGGGGATAATGGGGGGGACAGACCCCATAGGGGATAATGGGGGACAGACCCCATAGGGGATAATGGGGGGGACAGACCCCATAGGGGATAATGGGGACAGACCCCATAGGGGATAATGGGGACAGACCCCATAGGGGATAATGGGGGGACAGACCCCATAGGGGATAATGGGGACAGACCCCATAGGGGATAATGGGGGGACAGACCCCATAGGGGATAATGGGGACAGACCCCATAGGGGATAATGGGGGGGACAGACCCCATAGGGGATAATGGGGGGACAGACCCCATAGGGGATAATGGGGGGACAGACCCCATAGGGGATAATGGGGGACAGACCCCATAGGGGATAATGGGGACAGACCCCATAGGGGATAATGGGGGACAGACCCCATAGGGGATAATGGGGGGGACAGACCCCATAGGGGATAATGGGGGACAGACCCCATAGGGGATAATGGGGGGACAGACCCCATAGGGGATAATGGGGGGGGACAGACCCCATAGGGGATAATGGGGGGGGACAGACCCCATAGGGGATAATGGGGGGAACAGACCCCATAGGGGATAATGGGGGACAGACCCCATAGGGGATAATGGGGGGACAGACCCCATAGGGGATAATGGGGACAGACCCCATAGGGGATAATGGGGGACAGACCCCATAGGGGATAATGGGGGGACAGACCCCATAGGGGATAATGGGGGGGACAGACCCCATAGGGGATAATGGGGACAGACCCCATAGGGGATAATGGGGGGACAGACCCCATAGGGGATAATGGGGACAGACCCCATAGGGGATAATGGGGACAGACCCCATAGGGGATTATGGGGGGACAGCCACATAGGAGATTATGGGGGGACAGACCCCATAGGGGATAATGGGGGGACAGACCCCATAGGGGATAATGGGGGGGAGAGACCCCATAGGGGATAATGGGGGGACAGACCCCATAGGGGATAATGGGGACAGACCCCATAGGGGATAATGGGGGACAGACCCCATAGGGGATAATGGGGGGACAGACCCCATAGGGGATAATGGGGGACAGACCCAATAGGGGATAATGGGGGGACAGACCCCATAGGGGATAATGGGGGACAGACCCCATAGGGGATAATGGGGACAGACCCCATAGGGGATAATGGGGGACAGACCCCATAGGGGATAATGGGGGGACAGACCCCATAGGGGATAATGGGGGACAGACCCCATAGGGGATAATGGGGGGGACAGACCCCATAGGGGATAATGGGGGACAGACCCCATAGGGGATAATGGGGGGGACAGACCCCATAGGGGATAATGGGGGACAGACCCCATAGGGGATAATGGGGGGACAGACCCCATAGGGGATAATGGGGGACAGACCCCATAGGGGATAATGGGGACAGACCCCATAGGGGATAATGGGGGGGGACAGACCCCATAGGGGATAATGGGGGATAGACCCCATAGGGGATAATGGGGGGGACAGACCCCATAGGGGATAATGGGGACAGGCCCCATAGGGGATAATGGGGGACAGACCCCATAGGGGATAATGGGGGACAGACCCCATAGGGGATAATGGGGACAGACCCCATAGGGGATAATGGGGGGGACAGACCCCATAGGGGATAATGGGGGGACAGACCTATAGGGGATAATGGGGACAGACCCCATAGGGGATAATGGAGACAGACCCCATAGGGGATAATGGGGACAGACCCCATAGGGGATAATGGGGGGGACAGACCCCATAGGGGATAATGGGGGGGACAGACCCCATAGGGGATAATGGGGGACAGACCCCATAGGGGATAATGGGGACAGACCCCATAGGGGATAATGGGGACAGACCCCATAGGGGATAATGGGGGGGACAGACCCCATAGGGGATAATGGGGGAACAGACCCCATAGGGGATAATGGGGACAGACCCCATAGGGGATAATGGGGACAGACCCCATAGGGGATAATGGGGGGACAGACCCCATAGGGGATAATGGGGGGGACAGACCCCATAGGGGATAATGGGGACAGACCCCATAGGGGATAATGGAGACAGACCCCATAGGGGATAATGGGGGACAGACCCCATAGGGGATAATGGGGACAGACCCCATAGGGGATAATGGGGGGACAGACCCCATAGGGGATAATGGGGGGACAGACCCCATAGGGGATAATGGGGGGGACAGACCCCATAGGGGATAATGGGGACAGACCCCATAGGGGATAATGGGGGACAGACCCCATAGGGGATAATGGGGACAGACCCCATAGGGGATAATGGGGGGACAGACCCCATAGGGGATAATGGGGGACAGACCCCATAGGGGATAATGGGGGGGACAGACCCCATAGGGGATAATGGGGGACAGACCCCATAGGGGATAATGGGGGGACAGACCCCATAGGGGATAATGGGGGGGACAGACCCCATAGGGGATAATGGGGGGACAGACCCCATAGGGGATAATGGGGACAGACCCCATAGGGGATAATGGGGGGGACAGACCCCATAGGGGATAATGGGGACAGACCCCATAGGGGATAATGGGGACAGACCCCATAGGGGATAATGGGGGGGACAGACCCCATAGGGGATAATGGGGACAGACCCCATAGGGGATAATGGGGGAACAGACCCCATAGGGGATAATGGGGACAGACCCCATAGGGGATAATGGGGACAGACCCCATAGGGGATAATGGGGGGACAGACCCCATAGGGGATAATGGGGGGACAGACCCCATTAGGGGATAATGGGGGGACAGACCCCATAGGGGATAATGGGGACAGACCCCATAGGGGATAATGGGGGGACAGACCCCATAGGGGATAATGGGGACAGACCCCATAGGGGATAATGGGGGGACAGACCCCATAGGGGATAATGGGGGGACAGACCCCATAGGGGATAATGGGGACAGACCCCATAGGGGATAATGGGGGGACAGACCCCATAGGGGATAATGGGGGGACAGACCCCATAGGGGATAATGGGGGGACAGACCCCATAGGGGATAATGGGGGGACAGACCCCATAGGGGATAATGGGGACAGACCCCATAGGGGATAATGGGGGACAGACCCCATAGGGGATAATGGGGGGGACAGACCCCATAGGGGATAATGGGGGGACAGACCCCATAGGGGATAATGGGGACAGACCCCATAGGGGATAATGGGGGGACAGACCCCATAGGGGATAATGGGGACAGACCCCATAGGGGATAATGGGGGGACAGACCCCATAGGGGATAATGGGGGGACAGACCCCATAGGGGATAATGGGGGACAGACCCCATAGGGGATAATGGGGGGACAGACCCCATAGGGGATAATGGGGACAGACCCCATAGGGGATAATGGGGGGGACAGACCCCATAGGGGATAATGGGGGAAAGACCACATAGGGGATAATGGGGGGGACAGACCCCCATAGGGGATAATGGGGGGGACAGACCCCATAGGGGATAATGGGGACAGACCCCATAGGGGATAATGGGGGGGACAGACCCCATAGGGGATAATGGGGACAGACCCCATAGGGGATAATGGGGGACAGACCCCATAGGGGATAATGGGGACAGACCCCATAGGGGATAATGGGGGGACAGACCCCATAGGGGATAATGGGGGGGACAGACCCCATAGGGGATAATGGGGACAGACCCCATAGGGGATAATGGGGGGGGACAGACCCCATAGGGGATAATGGGGAAAGAGCCCATAGGGGATAATGGGGACAGACCCCATAGGGGATAATGGGGGACAGACCCCATAGGGGATAATGGGGACAGACCCCATAGGGGATAATGGGGACAGACCCCATAGGGGATAATGGGGACAGACCCCATAGGGGATAATGGGGGACAGACCCCATAGGGGATAATGGGGGGGGACAGACCCCATAGGGGATAATGGGGACAGACCCCATAGGGGATAATGGGGGGGACAGACCCCATAGGGGATAATGGGGGGACAGACCTATAGGGGATAATGGGGACAGACCCCATAGGGGATAATGGAGACAGACCCCATAGGGGATAATGGGGACAGACCCCATAGGGGATAATGGGGGGGACAGACCCCATAGGGGATAATGGGGACAGACCCCATAGGGGATAATGGGGGGGACAGACCCCATAGGGGATAATGGGGGGACAGACCTATAGGGGATAATGGGGACAGACCCCATAGGGGATAATGGAGACAGACCCCATAGGGGATAATGGGGACAGACCCCATAGGGGATAATGGGGGGGACAGACCCCATAGGGGATAATGGGGGGGACAGACCCCATAGGGGATAATGGGGGACAGACCCCATAGGGGATAATGGGGACAGACCCCATAGGGGATAATGGGGGGGACAGACCCCATAGGGGATAATGGGGGAACAGACCCCATAGGGATAATGGGGACAGACCCCATAGGGGATAATGGGGGGGACAGACCCCATAGGGGATAATGGGGACAGACCCCATAGGGATAATGGGGGGACAGACCCCATAGGGGATAATGGGGGACAGACCCCATAGGGGATAATGGGGGGACAGACCCCATAGGGGATAATGGGGGGGACAGACCCCATAGGGGATAATGGGGACAGACCCCATAGGGGATAATGGAGACAGACCCCATAGGGGGATAATGGGGACAGACCCCATAGGGGGATAATGGGGGGACAGACCCCATAGGGGATAATGGGGGGACAGACCCCATAGGGGATAATGGGGGACAGACCCCATAGGGGATAATGGGGGGACAGACCCCATAGGGGATAATGGGGACAGACCCCATAGGGGATAATGGGGGGACAGACCCCATAGGGGATAATGGGGGAAAGACCACATAGGGGATAATGGGGGGGACAGACCCCATAGGGGATAATGGGGGGGACAGACCCCATAGGGGATAATGGGGACAGACCCCATAGGGGATAATGGGGGGGACAGACCCCATAGGGGATAATGGGGACAGACCCCATAGGGGATAATGGGGGACAGACCCCATAGGGGATAATGGGGACAGACCCCATAGGGGATAATGGGGGGACAGACCCCATAGGGGATAATGGGGGGGACAGACCCCATAGGGGATAATGGGGACAGACCCCATAGGGGATAATGGGGGGGGACAGACCCCATAGGGGATAATGGGGAAAGAGCCCATAGGGGATAATGGGGACAGACCCCATAGGGGATAATGGGGACAGACCCCATAGGGGATAATGGGGACAGACCCCATAGGGGATAATGGGGACAGACCCCATAGGGGATAATGGGGGACAGACCCCATAGGGGATAATGGGGGGGGACAGACCCCATAGGGGATAATGGGGACAGACCCCATAGGGGATAATGGGGGGGACAGACCCCATAGGGATAATGGGGGGACAGACCTATAGGGGATAATGGGGACAGACCCCATAGGGGATAATGGAGACAGACCCCATAGGGGATAATGGGGACAGACCCCATAGGGGATAATGGGGGGGACAGACCCCATAGGGGATAATGGGGACAGACCCCATAGGGGATAATGGGGGGGACAGACCCCATAGGGGATAATGGGGGGACAGACCTATAGGGGATAATGGGGACAGACCCCATAGGGGATAATGGAGACAGACCCCATAGGGGATAATGGGGACAGACCCCATAGGGGATAATGGGGGGGACAGACCCCATAGGGGATAATGGGGGGGACAGACCCCATAGGGGATAATGGGGGACAGACCCCATAGGGGATAATGGGGACAGACCCCATAGGGGATAATGGGGGGGACAGACCCCATAGGGGATAATGGGGGAACAGACCCCATAGGGGATAATGGGGACAGACCCCATAGGGGATAATGGGGGGGACAGACCCCATAGGGGATAATGGGGACAGACCCCATAGGGGATAATGGGGGACAGACCCCATAGGGGATAATGGGGGACAGACCCCATAGGGGATAATGGGGGGGACAGACCCCATAGGGGATAATGGGGGGGACAGACCCCATAGGGGATAATGGGGACAGACCCCATAGGGGATAATGGAGACAGACCCCATAGGGGATAATGGGGGACAGACCCCATAGGGGATAATGGGGACAGACCCCATAGGGGATAATGGGGGGACAGACCCCATAGGGGATAATGGGGGGACAGACCCCATAGGGGATAATGGGGACAGACCCCATAGGGGATAATGGGGACAGACCCCATAGGGATAATGGGGACAGACCCCATAGGGGATAATGGGGGACAGACCCCATAGGGGATAATGGGGGACAGACCCCATAGGGGATAATGGGGGGGACAGACCCCATAGGGGATAATGGGGGACAGACCCCATAGGGGATAATGGGGGGACAGACCCCATAGGGGATAATGGGGGGACAGACCCCATAGGGGATAATGGGGGGACAGACCCCATAGGGGATAATGGGGACAGACCCCATAGGGGATAATGGGGGGACAGACCCCATAGGGGATAATGGGGACAGACCCCATAGGGGATAATGGGGACAGACCCCATAGGGGATAATGGGGGGGACAGACCCCATAGGGGATAATGGGGACAGACCCCATAGGGGATAATGGGGGGGACAGACCCCATAGGGGATAATGGGGGGACAGACCCCATAGGGGATAATGGGGACAGACCCCATAGGGGATAATGGGGGAACAGACCCCATAGGGGATAATGGGGACAGACCCCATAGGGGATAATGGGGGGACAGACCCCATAGGGGATAATGGGGGGGACAGACCCCATAGGGGATAATGGGGGGACAGACCCCATAGGGGATAATGGGGACAGACCCCATAGGGGATAATGGGGGACAGACCCCATAGGGGATAATGGGGGGGACAGACCCCATAGGGGATAATGGGGGGGACAGACCCCATAGGGGATAATGGGGGGACAGACCCCATAGGGGATAATGGGGGACAGACCCCATAGGGGATAATGGGGGGACAGACCCCATAGGGGATAATGGGGGGGACAGACCCCATAGGGGATAATGGGGGGGACAGACCCCATAGGGGATAATGGGGGACAGACCCCATAGGGGATAATGGGGGACAGACCCCATAGGGGATAATGGGGGGGACAGACCCCATAGGGGATAATGGGGGGGACAGACCCCATAGGGGATAATGGGGGACAGACCCCATAGGGGATAATGGGGGGACAGACCCCATAGGGGATAATGGGGACAGACCCCATAGGGGATAATGGGGGGGACAGACCCCATAGGGGATAATGGGGGAAAGACCACATAGGGGATAATGGGGGGGACAGACCCCATAGGGGATAATGGGGGGGACAGACCCCATAGGGGATAATGGGGACAGACCCCATAGGGGATAATGGGGGGGACAGACCCCATAGGGGATAATGGGGACAGACCCCATAGGGGATAATGGGGGACAGACCCCATAGGGGATAATGGGGACAGACCCCATAGGGGATAATGGGGGGACAGACCCCATAGGGGATAATGGGGGGGACAGACCCCATAGGGGATAATGGGGGGACAGACCCCATAGGGGATAATGGGGGACAGACCCCATAGGGGATAATGGGGGGGACAGACCCCATAGGGGATAATGGGGACAGACCCCATAGGGGATAATGGGGGGGGACAGACCCCATAGGGGATAATGGGGGGACAGACCCCATAGGGGATAATGGGGGGGACAGACCCCATAGGGGATAATGGGGACAGACCCCATAGGGGATAATGGGGGGGACAGACCCCATAGGGGATAATGGGGGGGACAGACCCCATAGGGGATAATGGGGGAAAAGACCCCATAGGGGATAATGGGGGGACAGACCCCATAGGGGATAATGGGGGACAGACCCCATAGGGGATAATGGGGGACAGACCCCATAGGGGATAATGGGGACAGACCCCATAGGGGATAATGGGGGGACAGACCCCATAGGGGATAATGGGGACAGACCCCATAGGGGATAATGGGGGGGACAGACCCCATAGGGGATAATGGGGACAGACCCCATAGGGGATAATGGGGGACAGACCCCATAGGGATAATGGGGACAGACCCCATAGGGGATAATGGGGGGACAGACCCCATAGGGGATAATGGGGGGGACAGAACCCATAGGGGATAATGGGGGGACAGACCCCATAGGGGATAATGGGGGACAGACCCCATAGGGGATAATGGGGGGACAGACCCCCATAGGGGATAATGGGGGGACAGAACCCATAGGGGATAATGGGGGGACAGACCCCATAGGGGATAATGGGGACAGACCCCATAGGGGATAATGGGGGGACAGACCCCATAGGGGATAATGGGGACAGACCCCATAGGGGATAATGGGGGACAGACCCCATAGGGGATAATGGGGGGAAAGACCCCATAGGGGATAATGGGGGGGACAGACCCCATAGGGGATAATGGGGGACAGACCCCATAGGGTATAATGGGGGACAGACCCCATAGGGGATAATGGGGGGGACAGACCCCATAGGGGATAATGGGGGGGACAGACCCCATAGGGGATAATGGGGGACAGACCCCATAGGGGATAATGGGGACAGACCCCATAGGGGATAATGGGGACAGACCCCATAGGGGATAATGGGGGGGACAGACCCCATAGGGGATAATGGGGGGGACAGACCCCATAGGGGATAATGGGGGGACAGACCCCATAGGGGATAATGGGGGGGACAGACCCCATAGGGGATAATGGGGGGGACAGACCCCATAGGGGATAATGGGGACAGACCCCATAGGGGATAATGGGGGACAGACCCCATAGGGGATAATGGGGGGGACAGACCCCATAGGGGATAATGGGGGGACAGACCCCATAGGGGATAATGGGGGACAGACCCCATAGGGGATAATGGGGGGGACAGACCCCATATGGGATAATGGGGGACAGACCCCATAGGGGATAATGGGGGACAGACCCCATAGGGGATAATGGGGGGACAGACCCCATAGGGGATAATGGGGACAGACCCCATAGGAGATAATGGGGGGGACAGACCCCATAGGGGATAATGGGGGGACAGACCCCATAGGGGATAATGGGGGACAGACCCCATAGGGGATAATGGGGGGGACAGACCCCATAGGGGATAATGGGGGGGACAGACCCCATAGGGGATAATGGGGACAGACCCCATAGGGGATAATGGGGGGGACAGACCCCATAGGGGATAATGGGGGGGACAGACCCCATAGGGGATAATGGGGACAGACCCCATAGGGGATAATGGGGGACAGACCCCATAGGGGATAATGGGGACAGACCCCATAGGGGATAATGGGGGGACAGACCCCATAGGGGATA
>NW_028189127.1:0-35172 GCF_054131305.1 Coturnix japonica | reverse complement strand
AATTAAAGGGGGGGGGGGGCTTAGGAGAGCATTGGCTGTATGGGGGGGGGGGGTCATAGTGGGGGGGTCCATGGGTGGGGGGCATAGTGGGGGGGGGTCCATAGTGGGGGGGGTTCTATTGGGGGGGGTTCATAGTGGGGGGGGTCCATAGTGGGGGGGGTTCATAGTGGGGGGGGGGTTCATAGGGGGGGGGTTCATAGTGGGGGGGGTTCGTAGTGGGGGGGGGCATAGTGGAGGGGGTCTATTGTGGGGGGGTCCATAGTGGGGGGGGTCCATAGTGGGGGGGGTTCATAGTGGGGGGGGGTCCATAGTGGGGGGGGTTCATAGTGGGGGGGGGCATAGCGGGGGGGTTCATAGTGTGGGGGGGTTCATAGTGGGGGGTCATAGTGGGGGGGGGCATAGTGGGGGGGGTTCATAGTGGGGGGGGGATAGTGGGGGGGTTCATAGTGGGGGGGTCCTAGTGGGGGGGGTTCATAGTGGGGGGGTTCATAGTGGGGGGGGATAGTGGGGGGGGGCATAGTGGGGGGGGCATAGTGGGGGGGTTCATAGTGGGGGGGGTTCATAGTGGGGGGGTTCATAGTGGGGGGGGCATAGTGGGGGGGGTTCATAGTGGGGGGGGGTTCATAGTGGGGGGGGGTTCATAGTGGGGGGTTCATAGTGGGGGGGGTTCATAGTGGGGGGGGGCATAGTGGGGGGGGGATAGTGGGGGGGGGCATAGTGGGGGGGGTTCATAGTGGGGGGGGGCATAGTGGGGGGGGGCATAGTGGGGGGGTTCATAGTGGGGGGGGTTCATAGTGGGGGGGGCATAGTGGGGGGGGGGCATAGTGGGGGGGGTTCATAGTGGGGGGGGTCCATAGTGGGGGGGGGGTCATAGTGGGGGGGGTCCATAGTGGGGGGGGGTTCATAGTGGGGGGTTCATAGTGGGGGGGGTTCATAGTGGGGGGGTCATAGTGGGGGGGGTTCATAGTGGGGGGGTTCATAGTGGGGGGGGGGTCATAGTGGGGGGGGTCATAGTGGGGGGGTCTATTGGGGGGGGTCATAGTGGGGGGGGTTCATAGTGGGGGGGGTCTATTGTGGGGGGGTTCATAGTGGGGGGGGGCATAGTGGGGGGGGCTCATAGTGGGGGGGGCTCATAGTGGGGGGGGTTCATAGTGGGGGGGGGCATAGTGGGGGGGGGGCATAGTGGGGGGGTCTATTGGGGGGGTCATAGTGGGGGGGGGGGGTTCATAGTGGGGGGGTTCATAGTGGGGGGGTCATAGTGGGGGGGTTCATAGTGGGGTCAGGGGGCATAGTGGGGGGGTCTATTGGGGGGGGGCATAGTGGGGGGGGGCATAGTGGGGGGGGGCATAGTGGGGGGGGTCATAGTGGGGGGGGCATAGTGGGGGGGGTTCATAGTGTGGGGGGGGTTCATAGTGGGGGGGGTCATAGTGGGGGGGGTCTTGGGGGGGGGGGTTCATAGTGGGGGGTTCATAGTGGGGGGGGTTCATAGTGGGGGGGGTCATAGTGGGGGGGGTCATAGTGGGGGGGTTCATAGTGGGGGGGGTCATAGTGGGGGGGGTTCATAGTGGGGGGGTCTAATTGGGGGGGGGTCATAGTGGGGGGGTTCATAGTGGGGGGGTTCATAGTGGGGGGGTCTATTGTGGGGGGGTTCATAGTGGGGGGGGCATAGTGGGGGGGGCTCATAGTGGGGGGGGTTCATAGTGGGGGGGTTCATAGTGGGGGGGGGCATAGTGGGGGGGGTTCATAGTGGGGGGGTTCATAGTGGGGGGGCATAGTGGGGGGGTCTATTGTGGGGGGGGCATAGTGGGGGAGGGGCATAGTGGGGGGGGCATAGTGGGGGGTCATAGTGGGGGGGGCATAGTGGGGGGGGTTCATAGGTGGGGGGTTCATAGTGGGGGGGGTCATAGTGGGGGGGGTCTTGGGGGGGGGGGGTTCATAGTGGGGGGGGGCATAGTGGGGGGGTTCATAGTGGGGGGGGGTTCATAGTGGGGGGGTCATAGTGGGGTTCATAGTGGGGGGGGCATAGTGGGGGGCTTGGGGGGGGGGGTTCATAGTGGGGGGGGGCATAGTGGGGGGGTTCATAGTGGGGGGGGGGGTCCATAGTGGGGGGGCATAGTGGGGGGGTTCATAGTGGGGGGGTTCATAGTGGGGGGGTTCATAGTGTGGGGGCAGAGTGGGGGGGGGGGTTCATAGTGGGGGGGGTTCATAGTAGGGGGGTTCATAGTGGGGGGCAGAGTGGGGGGGGTTCATAGTGGGGGTGTTCATAGTGGGGGGGGCATAGTGGGGGGGTTCATAGTGGGGGGCATAGTGGGGGGGGGTCATAGTGGGGGGGGTTCATAGTGGGGGGGTTCATAGTGGGGGGGTTCATAGTGGGGGGTTCATAGTGGTGGGGGGCATAGTGGGGGGGGGGGTTCATAGTGGGGGGGGTTCATAGTGGGGGGGTTCATAGTGGAGGGGGGCATAGTGGGGGGGGGTTATATTGGGCGGGGGGCATAGTGGGGGGGTTCATAGTGGGGGGGGGTTCATAGTGGGGGGGGCATAGTGGGGGGGTTCATAGTGGGGGGGTTCATAGTGGGGGGGCATAGTGGGGGGGCATAGTGGGGGGGGTTCATAGCGGGGGGGTTCATAGTGGGGGGGGGGCATAGTCGTGGGGGTTCATAGGTGGGGGGGGGTTCATAGTGGGGGGGGGGTCATAGTAGGGGGGGGCATAGTGGGGGGGGTCATAGTGGGGGGGCATAGTGGGGGGGGGCATAGTGGGGGGGCATAGTGGGGGGGGTTCATAGTGGGGGGTTCATAGTGGGGGGGGTTCATAGTGGGGGGGGTCTATTGTGGGGGGGTTATAGTGGGGGGGGTTAATAGTGGGGGGGGTTCATAGTGGGGGGGGTCATAGTGGAGGGGGTTCATAGTGGGGGGGGGCATAGTGGGGGGGGGTCTATTGTGGGGGGGGGTTCATAGTGGGGGGGCCATAGTGGGGGGTCATAGTGGGGGGGGGTTCATAGTGGGGGGGGCATAGTGGGGGGGTTCATAGTGGGGGGGGGGCATAGTGGGGGGGGTTCATAGTGGGGGGGGGCATAGTGGGGGGGTTCATAGTGGGGGGGTCCATAGTGGGGGGGTTCATAGTGGGGGGGTTCATAGTGGGGGGGTTTCATAGTGGGGGGGCATAGTGGGGGGGAGCATAGTGGGGGGGTTCATAGTGGGGGGGGGCATAGTGGGGGGGTCATAGTGGGGGGGGTTCATAGTGGGGGGGGCATAGTGGGGGGGGCAGAGTGGGGGGGTTCATAGTGGGGGGGGCATAGTGGGGGGGTTCATAGTGGGGGGGGCATAGTGGGGGGGGTTCATAGTGGGGGGGGTCCATAGTGGGGGGGGCATAGTGGGGGGGTTCATAGTGGGGGGGTTCATAGTGGGGGCGGTTCATAGTGGGGGGGGGATAGTGGGGGGGGGTTCATAGTGGGGGGGGGCATAGTGGGGGGGTTCATAGTGGGGGGGGGTTCATAGTGGGGGGGGGGATAGTGGGGGGGTTCATAGTGGGGGGGGTTCATAGTGTGGGGGGGTTCATAGTGGGGGGGTTCATAGTGGGGGGGGGCATAGTGGGGGGGGGTTCATAGTGGGGGGGGGGTTCATAGTGGGGGGGGTTCATAGTGGGGGGGTTCATAGTGGGGGGTTCATAGTGGGGGGGAGCATAGTGGGGGGCGGTTCATAGTGGGGGGGGTTCATAGTGGGGGGGGTTCATAGTGGGGGGGGGTCCATAGTGGGGGGGGTTCATAGTGGGGGGGGTCTATTGTGGGGGGGGGTTCATAGTGGGGGGTTCATAGTGGGGGGGGATAGTGGGGGGGGGGTTCATAGTGGGGGGGGTTAATATGTGGGGGGGGTCTATTGTGGGGGGGGGGGTCCATAGTGGGGGGGTTCATAGTGGGGGTCATAGTGGGGGGGGTTCATAGTGGGGGGGGGCATAGTGGGGGGGTTCATAGTGGGGGGGGGTTCATAGTGGGGGGGGTTCATAGTGGGGGGGGGTTCATAGTGGGGGGGTCATAGTGGGGGGGGCATAGTGGGGGGGGTTCATAGTGGGGGGGGTTCATAGTGGGGGGGTTCATAGTGGGGGGGGTTCATAGTGGGGGGGGGCATAGTGGGGGGGGTTCATAGTGGGGGGGGGTCCATAGTAGGGGGGGGTACAAGTGGGGGGGGGCATAGTGTGGGGGGTTCATAGTGTGGGGGGGTTCATAGTGGGGGGGGTTCATAGTGGGGGGGGCATAGTGGGGGGGGGCATAGTGGGGGGGTCTATTGTGGGGGGGCATAGTGGGGGGGTTCATAGTGGGGGGGGCATAGTGGGGGGGGGTCTATTGTGGGGGGGGGGTTCATAGTGGGGGGGGGGGCATAGTGGGGGGGGTTCATAGTGGGGGGGGCATAGCGGGGGGGGGTTCATAGTGGGGGGGGTTCATAGTGGGGGGGTTCATAGTGGGGGGCATAGTGGGGGGGTTCATAGTGGGGGGGTTCATAGTGGGGGGGGGTTCATAGTGGGGGGGTTTATAGTGGGGGGGTTCATAGTGGGGGGGGGTTCATAGTGGGGGGGTTCATAGTGGGGGGGGTTCATAGTGGGGGGGGTTCATAGTGGGGGGGGCAGAGTGGGGGGGGGCATAGTGGGGGGGTTCATAGTGGGGGGGGTCCATAGTGGGGGGGTTCATAGTGGGGGGTTCATAGTGGGGGGGCGGTTCATAGTGGGGGGGGTCTATTGTGGGGGGGGGGCATAGTGGGGGGGTCCATGGGTGGGGGGCATGGGGGGGGTTCATAGTATGGGGGGTTCATAGTGGGGGGGGCATAGTGGGGGGGTTCATAGTGGGGGGGGTCCATAGTGGGGGGGGGTTCATAGTGGGGGGGGTTCATAGTGGGGGGGGGCATAGTGGGGGGGGGTTCATAGTGGGGGGGTTCATAGTGGGGGGGGGCATAGTGGGGGGGGTTCATAGTGGGGGGGCAGAGTGGGGGGTTCATAGTGGGGGGGGGTCCATAGTGGGGGGGGTTCATAGTGGGGGGGGCATAGTGGGGGGTCTATTGTGGTTAGGGGGGTTCCATAGTGGGGGGGTTCATAGTGGGGGGGGTTCATAGTGGGGGGGGTTCATAGTGGGGGGGGGCATAGTGGGGGGGGGTCCATAGTGGGGGGGGTTCATAGTGGGGGGGTTCATAGTGGGGGGGGCATAGTGGGGGGGATTCATAGTGGGGGGGTTCATAGTGGGGGGGGTTCATAGTGGGGGGGGGGTTCATAGTGGGGGGGGTCATAGTGGGGGGGGGTTCATCGTGGGGGGGGGGTAGTGGGGGGGGTTCATAGTGGGGGGGGTTCATAGTGGGAGGGGGTTCATAGTGGGGGGGGCATAGTGTGGGGGGTTCATAGTGGGGGGGGTTGCATAGTGGGGGGGGCATAGTGGTGGGGGGTTCATAGTGGGGGGGTTCATAGTGGGGGGGGGTCATAGTGGAGGGGGTCTATTGTGGGGGGGGGTCATAGTGGAGGGGGTCCAAAGTTGATGGGGGGGGGGTTCCCATAGGGAGTGGGGGGGGGTCATTGGGGAAGGGGGTCTTAGGGTGGTCCCCATAGGGAGATGGGGGGGGGTCCTCATAGGGAGTGGGGGGGGTCTTGGGGGTCGCATAGGGAGATGGGGGGGTCCTGAGGGGGGGTCCCCATAGGGAATGGTGGGGGGTCTTGGGGGGGGGTCTTGGGGGTGTCCCCATAGGGAATGGGGGGGAGGGTCTTTTGGGGGGGGGGTCCTGGGGGGGTCCCATAGGGATATGGGGGGGAACTTGTGGGGGGGGGTCTTGGGGAGGGCCCCATAGGGAGATGGAGGGGGATCTTGGGGGGGGGTCCCATAGAGAGATGGGGGGAGGGGTCTTGGGGGTGTCTCCATAGGGTCTGGGGGGGGGTCTTAGGGGGGTCCCATAGGGAGATGAGGGGGGGTCCCATTGGGAGATGGAGGGGGGGGTCCCCAAAGGGAGTTGGGGGGGGGGTCTTGGGGGTCCCATAGGGAGATGGGGGGGGGGCTGGGGGGTTCCCCATAGGGATTGGGGGGGGGGCAATGGGAGGGGTCCCCATAGGCAATGGGGGGAGTCTTGGGGGGGGGGTCTTGGGGGTGTCCCCATAGGGAGATGAGGGGGGTCCCCATAGGGACTGTGGGGGGGTCCTGGGGGGGTTCCATAGGGAGATGGGGGGGTCCTGAGGGGGGGTCCCCATAGGGAATGGGGAGATCTTGGGGGGGGGGGGTCTTGGGGGGGTCCCCATAGGGATATGGGGGGGGGTCCTGTCGGGGTCCCATAGAGAGATGGGGGGGTCCTGGGGGGGTCCCATAAGGAGTGGGGGGGGTCCATGCGGGGGGGTCTTTTGGGGGGGTCCCCATAGGGACTGAGGGGGGGTCCCTTGTGGGGGGGGCCCCATAGGGAATGGGGGGGGTCTTGGGGGGGGTGGGGTCTTGGGGGGGTCCCCATAGGGAATGGTGGGGAGGGGGGGGTCTTTGGGGTCCCATAGGGAGATGAGGGGGGGTCCATGGGGGGGGGTCTTGTGGGGGGGTCCCCATAGGGAATGCGGGGGGTCTTGTGTGGGGGGGTCTTGGGAGGGTCCCATAGGGAATGGGGGGGGTCTTTTGGGGGGGGTCCTGGGGGGGTCCCATAAGGAGTGGGGGGGTCCATGGGGGGGGGGTCTTGTGTGTGGGGGTCTTGGGGAGGTCCCATAGGGAATGGGGGGGGTCTTGTGGGGGGGTCCCCATAGGGAGTGGGGGGGGGTCCGTGTGGGGGGGGTCCTTGTGGGGGGGGGGGTGTTGTGGGTGGGTCCCCATAGGGACTGAGGGGGGGGTCCTTGTTGGGGGGGGTCTTGTGGGAGGGTCCCCATAGAGAATGGGGGGGGTCTTGTGTGGGGGGGTCTTGTGGGGGGGTCTTGTGGGGGTCCAATAGGGAGATGGGGGGGTCCTGAGGGGGGGGTCCCCATAGGGAGTGGGGGGGGTCTTGGGGGGGTCCCATAGGGAGATGGGGGGGGTCTTGGGTGGGGGGGGGGTCTTAGGGTGGTCCCCATAGGGAGATGAGGGGGGGTCCTCATAGGGAGATGGGGGGGGTCCTCATAGGGAGTGGGGGGGGGTCTTGGAGGTCCCATAGGGAGATGGGGGGGGGTCTTGGGTGGGGGGGGGGTCTTAGGGTGGTCCCCATAGGGAGATGAGGGGGGGTCCTCATAGGGAGATGGGGGGGGGTCTTGGGGGTCGCATAGGGAGATGCGGGGGGTTTTGGTGGGGGGCCTTGGGGTCCCATAGGGAGATGGGGGGGTCCTGACGGGGGGTCCCCATAGGGAATGGTGGGGGGTCTTGGGGGGGGGGTCTTGGGGGTGTCCCCATAGGGAATGGGGGGGAGGGTCTTTTGGGGGGGGGTCCTGGGGGGGTCCCATAGGGATATGGGGGGGAACTTGTGGGGGGGGGTCTTGGGGAGGGCCCCATAGGGAGATGGAGGGGGATCTTGGGGGGGGGTCCCATAGAGAGATGGGGGGAGGGGTCTTGGGGGTGTCCCCATAGGGTCTGTGGGGGGGTCTTAGGGGGGTCCCATAGGGAGATGGGGGGGTCTTGGGGGCGGGGTCTTAGGGTGGTCCCCATAGGGAGATGAGGGGGGGTCCTCATAGGGAGTGGGGGGGGGGTCTTGGGGGTCCCATAGGGAGATGGGGGGGGTCTTGGGGGGGTCCCATAGGGAGATGGGGGGTCATGGAGGAGGGGGGGGTCTTGGGGGGGTCCCCATAGGGAGTGTGTGTGTGGGGGGTCTCCATAGGGAATGGGGGGTGGTATTGTGGGGGGGGGTCTTGGGGGTTCCCATAGGGGGTCCATGGGGGGGGGTCTTGTGGGGGGGTCCCCATAGGGAGTTGGGGGGGGGTCCCCATAGGGACTGTGGGGTGGGGGTCCTGGGGGGGTCCCATAGGGAGATGGGGGGGGTTTTGGGTGGGGGGTCTTGGGCGGGGGGTTGGGGGGTCCCATAGGGAGATGGGGGGGGGGGCAATGGGAAGGGGGTCTTGGGGGGGTCCCCATAGGGAGATGGGGGGGGGGGTCTTGTGAGGGGGGGTCTTGGGGGGTCCCCATAGGGAGTGGGAGGGGGGGTCCCAGGGGGTCCCATAGGGAGTGTGGGGGGCTCTTGTGGGGGGGGTCTTGTCGGGGTCCCATTGGGAGCAGGGAGGGGTCTTGGGGGGGTCTTGAGGGGGTCCCCATAGGGAATGGGGGGGGCAATGGGGGTGGATCCCCATAGGGAATGGGGGGGGTCTTGTGGGGGGGGGTCTTGTGGGGGTCCAATAGGGAGATGGGGGGGGGGGGTGTTGGGAAAGGGGTGTTGGGGGGTCCCCATAAGGAGTGGGGGGGGTCCTTGTGGGGGGTCTTGTGGGGTCCTATAGGGAGATGGGGGGGATCTTGGGGGGGGGGGGGGTGATCTTGGGGGGGGGGGGGGTCCTTGGGGGGGTCCCATAGGGAGATGGGGGGGGTCCCCATAGGGAGTAGGGGAGTTCTTGGGGGTCCCAAAGGAAGATGGGGGGGGGTCTTGGGGGGGTCCCCATAGGGACTGTGGGGGGGTCCCATAAGGAATGGAGGGGGGGCAATGGGGGGGGGGTCCCCATAGGGAGTGGGGGGGGTCTTGGGTGGGGGGTTTGCGGGGGTCCCATAGGGAGATGAGGGGGGGCATTGGGGGGGTCCCATAGGGAATGGGGGGGGTCTTGTGGGGGGGGGCCCCATAGGGAATGCGGGGGGTCTTGTGTGGGGGGGGGGGGGTCTTGTGGGGGGGTCCCAATAGGGACTGAGGGGGGGTCCCTTGTTGGGGGGGGGTCCTGGGGGGTCCCCATAGGGACTGAGGGGGGGTCCTTGTGGGGGGGGGTCTTGTGGGGGGGTCCCCATAGGGAATGAGGGGGGGTCCCTTGTGGGGGGGGCCCCATAGGGAATGGGGGGGGTCTTGTGGGGGGGGTCTTGGGGGGTCCCCATAAGGAGTGGGGGGGGTCCTTGTGGGGGGGGTGTCTTGGGGGGGTCCCATAGGGAGATGGGGGGGTCCTGAGGGGGGGGTCCCCATAGGGAATGGGGGGGGTCTTTTTGGGGGGGGGTCTTGGGGGGGTCCCATAGGGAGATGGGGGGGGGTCTTGTGGGGGGGGGGGTCCTTGTGGGGGGGGTGGTCTTGTGGGGTGGTCCCCATAGGGAATGGGGGGCTCCCTTGTTGGGTGGGGGTCCTGGGGGGTCCCCATAGGGATATGGGGGGGGTCCGTTGTTGGGGGGGGTCCTCACCTGATTTTGGGCCCGCTGTGTGAGGGCAGGGGCAGCAGTCGGGGGCTGCGGGTGCTGCCGGGGGGGGGGTCCGAGCGTTGCCCCCCAGTACAGAAACCGGCCCACGAAGGTGGGGGGGGGTCCTGGGATGGGGGGGGGGGGGTCGGGGGGGTCTTGGGGGGGGTCTTAGGGGGGGTCTTGGGGGGGGTCTTGGGGGGGGCAGGAGCTGCTGCCTTGGGGTCCTTTGGTTGTTGCTGCTGCTGCTTCAGCTGGGGGGGGGGACAGAAGGGAGAGAGGTTAGTGGGGGGGGGCACCTATGGGTGCTGGGGGGGGTTATGGGGGGGGGTTATGGGGGTCTTATGGGGTGGTTTATGGGGGGGGCACCCATGGGTGCTGGGGGGATTATAGGGGTCTTATGGGGGGGTTTATGGGGGGGGTTATGGGGGGGGCACCCATGGGTGCTGGGGGGGTTATTGGGGAGGGGGCACCCACGGGTGCTGGGGGGGGGTTATGTGGGGTGACACCCATGGGTGCTGGGGGGGTTATTGGGGAGGGGGCACCCACGGGTGCTGGGGAGGGTTATGTGGGGTGACACCCATGGGTGCTGGGGGGGGGTTATGGGGTGACACCCATGGGTGCTGGGGGGGGCTATGGGGGGGTTATGGGGGGGGTCAAGGGGTTGCTAATGGGGGGTGCCACCCATGGGTGCTGGGGGGGGTATGGGGGGGGGTTATGGGGGTCTTATGGGGGGGTTTATGGGGGGGGCACCCATGGGTGCTGGGTAGGGGTTATGGGGGGGGGTCACCCATGGGTGCTGGGGGGGGGTTATGGGGGGGGCACCCATGGGTGCTGGGGGGGTTATTGGGGGGGGGGCGCCCATGGGTGCTGGGGGGGGTTTATGGGGCTGACACCCATGGGTGCTGGGGGGGGGTTACGGGGGGGGGGGGAATCTCACCCATGGGTGCTGGGGGGGGGTCTGTAGTAACACCCATGGGTGCTGGGGGGGGGCTGTAGTGACACCCATGGGTGCTGAGAGGTTTATGGGGGGGGCACCCATGGGTGCTGGGGGGGTTAAGGGTGGGGGGCACCCGTGGGTGCTGGGTGGGGGGGGGGTAATGGGGGGGGCACCCATGGGTGCTGGGGGGGTTAAGGGGGGGGTGTCACCCATGGGTGCTGGGAGGGTTATGGGGGGGGGCTGTAGTGACACCCATGGGTGCTGGGGGGGTTATGGGGGGGGGGGGGGCACCCATGGGTGCTGGGGGGGGGGTTATGGGGTGGGCACCCAGGGGTGCTGGGGGGGTTAAGGGGGGGGGCACCCATGGGTGCTGGGGGGGGGTTACGGGGGGGGGTTATGGGGGGGATTATGGGGGGTCACCCATGGGTGCTGGGGGGGTTATGGGGCTGACACCCATGGGTGCTGGGGGGGGGGTTATGGGGTGACACCCATGGGTGCTGGGGGGGGTTATGGGGGGGGTTATGGGGTGACACCCATGGGTGCTGGGGGGGGGGGGGTTATGGGGTGACACCCATGGGTGCTGGGAGGGGTTATGGGGGGGGTTATGGGGGGGGCACCCATGGGTGCTGGGGGGGGGGGTGTTGGGGGGGCACCCATGGGTGCTGGGAGGGTTATGGGGGGGGGCACCCATGGGTGCTGGGGGGGGGGGGGTTATGGGGGGCACCCATGGGTGCTGGGGGGGGTTATGGGGAGGTGACAATGGGGGGGGGTGACACCCATGGGTGCTTGGGGGGGTTATGGGGCGATGTGACACCCATGGGTGCTGGGGGGGGGGCTGTAGTGACACCCGTGGGTGCTGGGGGGGTTATGGGGGGGGGTGTGACACCCATGGGTGCTGGGGGGGTTATGGGGGGGGCACCCATGGGTGCTGGGGGGGGTTATGGGGGGGGGCACCCATGGGTGCTGGGTGGGGGGGTTATGGGGTGACACCCATGGGTGCTGGGTGGGGGGGTTATGGGGGGGGCACCCATGGGTGCTGGGGGGGGTTATGCGGGGGCACCCATGGGTGCTGGGGGGGTTATTGGGGGGGGGCACCCATGGGTGCTGGGGGTAATGGGGGGGCACCCATGGGTGCTGGGGGTAATGGGGGGGCACCCATGGGTGCTGGGGGGTTATGGGGTTTATGGGGGGGGGTCTGTCCCATACCCGGCTGCGCTGCAGGCGTTGCTCCTTGAGGCGCAGTTTGCGAAGGTCCTCCAGGGAGAACTCCACTATGGGGCGCTGGGGGGCAGCAGGGGGGGCAACCCCATATGTGACCCCATATACATGAGACCCATATAGGTGCCCCCCATAGAGCTGACCCCCATAGAGCTGACCCCCATATGTGACCCCATATAGATGAGACCCATAGATGCCCCCATATAGGTGCCCCCCATATAGATGACCCCCATATAGGTGCCCCCCATATAGATGCCCCCCATAGAGCTATATAGAGCTGCCCCCCATATAGGTGCCCTCCATAGAGCTGACTCCCATATAGATGCCCCCCATAGAGCTGCCCCCCATAGAGCTACATAGAGCTGCCCCCCATATAGATGCCCCCCATATAGATGCCCACCCCATAGGTGACCCCCATAGAGCTGACCCCCATATGTGACCCCATATAGATGCCCACCCTATAAGTTACCCTATAGGTGCCCCCCATAGATGCCCCCATATATGTGCCCCCCATAGAGCTACATAGAGCTGCCCCCATATAGATGCCCACCCCATAGGTGACCCTATAGGTGCTCCCCATATAGATGCCCCCCATATATGTGCCCCCCATAGAGCTGCCCCCCATATAGGTGCCCCCCATATAGATGCCCCCATATAGATGCCCCCCATATGCGACCCCATATAGATGCCACCCATACAGGTGACCCCCATATGTGACCCCATATAGTTGACCCCATAGAGCTGACCCCCATATAGGTGCCCCCCATATATGTGCCCCCCATAGAGCTGACTCCATATATGTGCCCCCCATAGACCTATATAGAGCTGCCCCCCATACATGTGTCCACCCCATAGGTGCCCCCCATATAGTTGCCCCCCAAATGTGACCCCATATAGATGCCCCCCATATAGATGCCCCCCATAGAGCTATATAGAGCTGAACCCCATATAGATGCCCCCCATAGAGCTGACCCCATACAGGTGCCCACCCCATAGGTGACCCTATATGTGCCCCCCATAGAGCTGCCCCCCATATAGGTGCCCCCCATAGAGCTGACCACCATAGAGCTATATAGAGCTGACCCCATATATGTGCCCACCCTATAGGTGACCCTATAGGTGCCCCCATATAGATGTCCCCCATATATGTGCCCCCCCATAGAGCTATATAGAGCTGACCCCATATATGTGCCCACCCTATAGGTGACCCTATAGGTGCCCCCATATAGATGTCCCCCATATATGTGCCCCCCATAGAGCTATATAGAGCTGACCCCATATATGTGCCCCCCATAGAGCTGCCCCCCATAGACCTATATAGAGCTGCCCCCCATACACGTGTCCACCCCATAGGTGCCCCCCATATAGTAGCCCCCCAAATGTGACCCCATATAGATGCCCCCCATATAGATGCCCCCCATAGAGCTGCCCCCCATAGAGCTGCCCCCCATAGACCTATATAGAGCTGCCCCCCATATATGTGCCCCCCATAGAGCTATATAGAGCTCATATAGACCCCATACAGGTGCCCACCCCATAGGTGCCCTATAGATGCCCCATATCTGACCTTGCTGGCCCCGAACACGCTGGGGTTGTTGTTGATGCTCCTCAGGGCCGTCAGCGCGTGTTGGTGCCGCGTGAACTGAACAAAGGCAAAGCCCAGAGACGGGCCACGGCCACAAAGGGAGCGCATCACACGGCACTATGGGGTATATAGGGGATATATAGGGGATATAGGGGTCTATAGGGGGATAGAGGGGGATATAGGGGTCTATAGGGGGATATAGGGGGATATAGGGCCACGGCCACAAAGGGAGCGCATCACACGGCACTATGGGATATATAGGGGATATAGGGGATATAGGGCTATATAGGGGGATATAGGGGGATATAGGGGGATATAGGGCCACGGCCACGCAGGGAGCGCATCACACGGCACTATATAGGGGATATAGGGTGCTATAGGGCGCTATGGGGTGCTATAGGGGTCTATAGGGTGCTGCAGGGTCATATAGGGTGCTATTGGGGTTATATAGGGTGCTATAGGGCTATATAGGGCCACGGCCACACAGGGAGCGCATCACACGGCACTATATAGGGGATATAGGGCATATAGGGGATATAGGGCTATATAGGGGATATAGGGCCACAGCCACAAAGGGAGCGCATCACACGGCACTATATAGGGGATATAGGGTTATATAGGGGATATAGGGCTATATAGGGCCATGGCCACGCAGGGAGCGCATCACACGGCACTATGGGGTGTATAGGGTGTATATAGGGGATATAGGGCTATATAGGGCCATGGCCACGCAGGGAGCGCATCACACGGCACTATGGGGTATATAGGGGATATAGTGGATATAGGGTGTATATAGGGTGCTATAGGGCTATATAGGGCCACGGCCACAAAGGGAGCGCATCACACGGCACTATGGGGTGTATAGGGTGTATATAGGGGATATAGGGGGCTATGGGGTGTATATAGGGCTATATAGGGCCACGGCCACAAAGGGAGCGCATCACACGGCACTATATAGGGGATATAGGGGATATAGGGTTATATAGGGCCACGGCCACACAGGGAGCGCATCACACGGCACTATATAGGGGATATATAGGGGATATAGGGGTCTATAGGGCTATATAGGGGATATAGGGGATATAGGGAGATATAGGGAGATATAGGGCCATGGCCACGCAGGGAGCGCATCACGCGGCACTATATAGGGGGATATAGGGGGCTATGGGGCGCTATGGGGTGCTATAGGGGGATATAGGGGATATAGGGTGTATATAGGGTGCTATAGGGGGATATAGGGGGATATAGGGCCACGGCCACAAAGGGAGCGCATCACACGGCACTATATAGGGGATATAGGGGATATATAGGGGATATAGGGGGATATAGGGAGATATAGGGGGATATAGGGGGATATAGGGCCACGGCCACAAAGGGAGCGCATCACACGGCACTATATAGGGGATATAGGGTGTATATAGGGGTCTATAGGGCTATATAGGGGATATAGGGAGATATAGGGAGATATAGGGAGATATAGGGCCATGGCCACGCAGGGAGCGCATCACACGGCACTATATAGGGGGATATAGGGGTCTATAGGGCGCTATGGGGGTCTATAGGGTGCTATTGGGGTTATATAGGGCGCTATAGGGCTATATAGGGCAGAATGGGGGGCTATAAGGGGCATATAGGGCACTATGGGGGGTATATAGGGCACTATGGGGGGTATACAGGGTGATATGGGGGGTCTATAGGGTGCTATAGGGGTCTATAGGGCGCTATAGGGGTATATAGGGTGCTATAGGGGTCTATAGGGGGATATAGGGCTATATAGAGCACTATGGGGGGATATAGGGCACTATGAAGGGATATAGGGTGCTGTAGGGTCACTTAGGGAGCTATAGGGGTATATAGGGTGCTATAGGGGTCTATAGGGTGCTATAGGGGGCATATATGGCACTAAGGGGGGCATATAGGGCAATATGGAGGGATATAGGGTGCTATAGGAGTATATAGGGCACTATAGGGGTATATAGGGTGCTATAGGGCTATATAGGACCATGGCCACGCAGGGAGCACATCACACGGCACTATGGGATATATAGGGGATATAGGGCGCTATGGGGTGCTATAGGGGTCTATAGGGTGCTATAGGGGTATATAGGGCCATGGCCACGCAGGGAGCGCATCACACGGCACTATGGGATATATAGGGGATATAGGGGATATATAGGGTGCTATGGGGCTATATAGGGCCACGGCCACAAAGGGAGCGCATCACACGGCACTATATAGGGGATATAGGGTGTATATAGGGGATATAGGGGATATAGGGGTATATAGGGCCATGGCCACAAAGGGAGCGCATCACACGGCACTATATAGGGGGATATAGGGGATATATAGGGGATATAGGGGGCTATAGGGGTCTATAGGGTGCTATAGGGGTCTATAGGGGGCTATAGGGTGCTATAGGGGTCTATAGGGTGCTATAGGGCGCTATAGGGGTCTATAGGGTGCTATAGGGCTACATAGGGCCATGGCCACGCAGGGAGCGCATCACACGGCACTATGGGGTATATAGGGCGCTATAGGGGTCTATAGGGGGCTATGGGGGTCCATAGGGTGCTATAGGGGTCTATAGGGCGCTATAGGGGTCTATAGGGGGCTATGGGGGTCCATAGGGCGCTATAGGGGTCTATATGGTGCTATAGGGGTCTATAGGGCGCTATAGACGTCTATAGGGTGCTATAGGGGTCTATAGGGTGCTATGGGGCTATATAGGGCCATGGCCACGCAGGGAGCGCATCACACGGCACTATATAGGGGGATATAGGGGATATAGGGGGCTATGGGGTGTATATAGGGCTATATAGGGCCATGGCCACGCAGGGAGCGCATCACACGGCACTATATAGGGGGATATAGGGGATATATAGGGGATATAGGGGGCTATAGGGGGATATAGGGCCACGGCCACAAAGGGAGCGCATCACACGGCACTATGGGGTGTATATAGGGGATATATAGGGTTATATAGGGCTATATAGGGGATATAGGGGATATAGGGGATATATAGGGGATATAGGGGGATATAGGGCTATATAGGGCCACGGCCACAAAGGGAGCGCATCACACGGCACTATGGGGTATATAGGGGATATAGGGGATATAGGGGATATAGGGTGTATATAGGGGATATAGGGCTATATAGGGCCACGGCCACGCAGGGAGCGCATCACACGGCACTATATAGGGGGATATAGGGGATATAGGGCGCTATGGGGCTATATAGGGCCACGGCCACAAAGGGAGCGCATCACACGGCACTATATAGGGGATATAGGGGATATATAGGGGATATAGGGGGCTATATAGGGGATATAGGGGATATAGGGGATATAGGGCTATATAGGGCCACGGCCACGCAGGGAGCGCATCACACGGCACTATGGGGTATATAGGGGATATAGGGCGCTATGGGGTGCTATAGGGGTCTATAGGGTGCTATAGGGCTATATAGGGCCATGGCCACGCAGGGAGCGCATCAAACGGCACTATGGGGATGTATAGGGGATATAGGGGTCTATAGGGAGATATAGGGGGATATAGGGGGATATAGGGGTCTATAGGGTGCTATAGGGGTCTATAGGGCCATGGCCACGCAGGGAGCGCATCACACGGCACTATGGGGTATATAGGGTGCTATAGGGCGCTATGGGGCGCTATGGGGTGTATATAGGGCTATATAGGGCCACGGCCACGCAGGGAGCGCATCACACGGCACTATATAGGGGGATATAGGGGATATAGGGGATATAGGGGGCTATAGGGTGTATATAGGGGATATAGGGTGCTATAGGGCTATATAGGGCCATGGCCACGCAGGGAGCGCATCACACGGCACTATATAGGGGGATATAGGGGATATAGGGCCACGGCCACAAAGGGAGCGCATCACACGGCACTATATAGGGGGATATAGGGGATATATAGGGGATATAGGGGGCTATGGGGTGTATATAGGGCTATATAGGGCCATGGCCACGCAGGGAGCGCATCACACGGCACTATGGGATGTATAGGGGATATAGGGGATATAGGGGATATAGGGGATATAGGGCTATATAGGGCCACGGCCACAAAGGGAGCGCATCACACGGCACTATGGGGTGTATAGGGGATATAGGGGGCTATGGGGTGTATATAGGGCAATATGGGGGGTCTATAGGGGTCTATAGGGCTATATAGGGCCATGGCCACGCAGGGAGCGCATCACACAGCACTATGGGGTGTATAGGGGATATAGGGGATATAGGGGGCTATGGGGTGCTATAGGGGTCTATAGGGTGCTATAGGGGGATATAGGGTACTATAGGGGGATATAGGGCCACGGCCACAAAGGGAGCGCATCACACGGCACTATGGGATGTATAGGGTGCTATAGGGTTATATAGGGCTATATAGGGCCACGGCCACGCAGGGAGCGCATCACACGGCACTATATAGGGGGATATAGGGGATATAGGGGGCTATGGGGTGCTATAGGGGTCTATAGGGTGCTATAGGGGTCTATAGGGCGCTATAGGGGTCTATAGGGTGCTATAGGGGTCTATAGGGCACTATAGGGGTCTATAGGGTGCTATAGGGGTCTATAGGGCGCTATAGGGGTCTATAGGGTGCTATGGGGCTATATAGGGCCATGGCCACGCAGGGAGCGCATCACACGGCACTATGGGGTGTATAGGGGATATATAGGGGATATATAGGGGATATAGGGGTCTATAGGGTGCTATAGGGCTATATAGGGCCATGGCCACGCAGGGAGCGCATCACACGGCACTATGGGATATATAGGGTGTATATAGGGGATATAGGGGATATAGGGCCATGGCCACAAAGGGAGCGCATCACACGGCACTATGGGGTGTATAGGGGATATAGGGTTATATAGGGCTATATAGGGCCACGGCCACACAGGGAGCGCATCACACGGCACTATATAGGGGATATAGGGGGTATAGGGGGCTATGGGGGGATATAGGGGTCTATAGGGAGATATAGGGTGCTATAGGGCTATATAGGGCCACGGCCACAAAGGGAGCGCATCACACGGCACTATATAGGGGGATATAGGGGGCTATGGGGTGCTATGGGGTGCTATAGGGGGATATAGGGGATATAGGGTGTATATAGGGTGCTATAGGGGGATATAGGGCTATATAGGGCCATGGCCACGCAGGGAGCGCATCACACGGCACTATATAGGGGGATATAGGGGATATATAGGGGATATAGGGGGATATAGGGGGATATAGGGCTATATAGGGCCACGGCCACGCAGGGAGCGCATCACACGGCACTATGGGATATATAGGGTGCTATAGGGGTCTATAGGGCGCTATAGGGGTCTATAGGGCGCTATAGGGGTCTATAGGGTGCTATAGGGGTCTATAGGGCGCTATAGGGGTCTATAGGGGGCTATGGGGGTCTATAGGGCGCTATAGGGGTCTATAGGGTGCTATAGGGCTATATAGGGCCATGGCCACGCAGGGAGCGCATCACACAGCACTATGGGATGTATAGGGGATATAGGGGACTATAGGGCGCTAAAGGGGTATATAGGGCGCTATAGGGGTATATAGGGGGATATAGGGGTCTATAGGGTGCTATAGGGCTATATAGGGCCATGGCCACGCAGGGAGCGCATCACACGGCACTATGGGATATATAGGGTGCTATAGGGGTCTATAGGGCGCTCTAGGGGTCTATAGGGTGCTATAGGGGTCTATAGGGCGCTATAGTGGTCTATAGGGTGCTATAGGGGTCTATAGGGCGCTATAGGGGTCTATAGGGGGCTATGGGGGTCTATAGGGCGCTATAGGGGTCTATAGGGTGCTATAGGGGTCTATAGGTTGCTATAGGGGTCTATAGGACGCTATAGGGGTCTATAGGGTGCTATGGGGGTCTATAGGGCGCTAGAGGGGTCTATAGGGCGCTATAGGGCTCTATAGGGTGCTATAGGGGTATATAGGGTGCTATAGGGGTCTATAGGGTGCTATAGGGATCTATAGGGCGCTATAGGGGTGTATAGTGCGCTATAGGGGTCTATAGGGTGCTATAGGGGTATATAGGGTGCTATAGGGGTCTATAGGGTGCTATAGGGGTCTATAGGGCGCTATAGGGGTCTATAGGGTTCTATAGGGGTCTATAGGGTGCTATAGGGGTCTATAGGGTGCTATAGTGGTCTATAGGGCGCTATAGGGGTCTATAGGATGCTATGGGGGTCTATCGGGTGCTATAGGGGTCTATAGGGCGCTATAGGGGTCTATAGGGGGCTATAGGGGTCTATAGGGCGCTATAGGGGTCGATAGGGTGCTATAGGGGTCTATAGAACGCTATGGGGGTCTATAGGGCGCTATGGGGGTCTATAGGGCGCTACAGAGGTCTATAGGGTGCTATAGGGGTCTATAGGGTTCTATAGGGGTCTATAGGGTGCTATAGGGGTCTATAGGGCACTATAGGGGTCTATAGGGCGCTATATGGGTCTATAGGGCGCTATAGGGGTCTATAGGGTGGTATAGGGGTCTATAGGGTGCTATAGGGGTCTATAGGGCGCTATAGGGCTATATAGGGCCATGGCCACGCAGGGAGCGCATCACACGGCACTATGGGGTATATAGGGGATATAGGGGATATAGGGGGCTATAGGGCTATATAGGGCCTATATATAGTCTCTATGGGTCTGACCTCCGTGATGGTGGCCCCCGGCCCCGCTGCGCCCCTCATGATGCCCCATAGCCGGGTGCTGTCAGTGGATCCCTATGGGGTCTCTATGGGTCTCTATGGGGTCTCTATGGGTCTCTATGGGTCTCTATGGGTCTCTATGGGTCTCTATAGGGTCTCTATGGGTCTCTATGGGGTGTCTATGGCTCTCTATGGGGTCTCTATGGGTCTCTATGGGTCCCTATGGGGTCTCTATGGGTCTCTATGGGGTCTCTATGGGTCTCTATGGGTCCCTATGGGGTCTCTATGGGTCCCTATGGGGTCCCTATGCGTCTCTATGGGTTCCTATGGAGTCTCTATGGGTCTCCATGGGGTCTCTATGTGTCCCTATGGGTCTCTATTGGGGTCTCTATGGGGGGGTCATATAGAGCCCTATGGGGGGGGTCTCTATGGGGATGTCTATGGGGGTCTCTATGGGGTCCCTATGGGGGGTCTCTATGGGAGGGGGTCATATAGAGCCCTATGGGGGGGGTCTCTATGGGGATGTCTATGGGGGTCTCTATGGGGTCCCTATGGGGGGTCCCTATGGGGGGGTCCCTATGGGGTCCCTATGGGGTCTGACCTCCGTGATGGTGGCCCCCGGCCCCGCTGCGCCCCTCATGATGCCCCATAGCCGGGCGCTGTCAGTGGGTCCCTATGGGGTCTCTATGGGTCCCTATGGGGTTTCTATGGGTCTCTATGGGTCCCTATGGGGTCTCTATAGGTCCCTATGGGTCTCTATGGGGTCTCTATGGGTCCCTATGGGGTCCCTATGGGTCTCTATGGGTCTCTATAGGTCTCTATGGATCCCTATGGGGTTTCTATGGGTCTCTATGGGTCCCTATGGGATCCATATGGGTCTCTATGGGTCCCTATAGGTCTCTATGGATCCCTATGGGGTTTCTATGGGTCTCTATGGGGTCTGACCTCCGTGATGGTGGCCCCCGGCCCCGCTGCGCCCCTCATGATGCCCCATAGCTGGGCACTGTCAGTGGGTCCCTATGGGGTCTCTATGGGTCCCTATGGGGTCTCTATGGGGTCTCTATAGGTCCCTATAGGTCTCTATGGGTCCCTATAGGTCTCTATGGGGTCTCTATGGGTCCCTATGGGGTCTCTATAGGTCTCTATGGGGTCTCTATGTGTCCCTATGGGGTCCCTATGGCTCTCTATGGGGTCTCTATGGGTCTCTATGGGGTCTCTATGGGTCCCTATGGGGTCCCTATGGCTCTCTATGGGGTCTCTATAGGTCTCTATGGGTCTCTATAGGTCTCTATGGGTCCCTATGGGTCCCTATAGGTCTCTATGGGGTCCATATGGGTCCCTATGGGATCTCTATGGGGTTCTATGGCTCTCTATGGGGTATCAGTGGGTCTCTATGGCTCTCTATGGGTCCCTATGGGTTCTATGTGGTCTCAGTGGGTCTCTATGGGGGATCTCTATGGGGGGGTCTCTATGAGGGGGGTCCCTATGGGAGGGTCTCTATGGGGGGGTCTCAATGGGGTCCCTATGGGGGGCTCTCTATGGGGGGGGTCCCTATGGGGGGGTCTCAATGGGGTCCCTATGGGGGGGTCTCTATGGGGGGGTCCCTATGGGGGGGTCCCTATGGGGGGGTCTCTATGGGGGGGTCCCTATGGGGGGGTCCCTATGGGTGGAGTCTCAATGGGGTCCCTATAGGTCTCTATGGGGGGGTCCCTATGGGTGGAGTCTCAATGGGGTCCCTATAGGTCTCTATGGGGGGGGTCCCTATGGGGGGGTCTCAATGGGGTCCCTATGGGGGGGTCCCTATGGGGGGGTCCCTATGGGGTCTCTATGGGTCTGACCTCCGTGATGGTGGCCCCCGGCCCCGCTGCGCCCCTCATGATGCCCCATAGCTGGGCACTGTCAGTGGGTCTCTATGGGGTCTCTATGGGTCCCTATGGGGTCTCTATAGGTCTCTATGGGTCCCAATGGGGTCTCTATAGGTCTCTATGGATCCCTATGGGGTCTCTATGGGTCTCTATGGGGTCTCTATGGGTCTCTATGGGGTCTCTATAGGTCCCTATGGGGTCTCTATGGGGCTCTATGGGTCTCTATGGGTCTGACCTCCGTGATGGTGGCCCCCGGCCCCGCTGCGCCCCTCATGATGCCCCATAGCTGGGCACTGTCAGTGGGTCCATATGGGGTCTCTATAGGTCTCTATGGGGTCTCTATGGGTCCCTATGGGTTCTATGTGGTCTCAGTGGGTCTCTATGGGGGATCTCTATGGGGGGGTCTCTATGGGGGGGGTCCCTATGGGAGGGTCTCTATGGGGGGGGTCCCTATGGGGGGGTCTCAATGGGGTCCCTATGGGGGGGGTCTCAATGGGGTCCCTATGGGGGGGTCTCTATGGCGGGGTCCCTATGGGGGGGTCTCAATGGGGTCCCTATAGGTCTCTATGGGGGGGTCCCTATGGGGGGGTCTCTATGGGGTCCCTATAGGTCTCTATGGGGGGGTCCCTATGGGGGGGTCTCAATGGGGTCCCTATAGGTCTCTATGGGGGGGGTCCCTATGGGGGGGTCTCAATGGGGTCCCTATGGGGGGGTCTCTATGGGGGGGTCCCTATGGGGGGGTCTCTATGGGGGGGGTCCCTATGGGGGGGTCCCTATGGGGGGGTCTCAATGGGGTCCCTATAGGTCTCTATGGGGGGGTCTCAATGGGGTCCCTATAGGTCTCTATGGGGGGGTCTCAATGGGGTCCCTATAGGTCTCTATGGGGGGGTCTCAATGGGGTCCCTATAGGTCTCTATGGGGGGGGTCCCTATGGGGGGGTCCCTATGGGGTCTCTATGGGTCCCTATGGGGTCTCTATGGGGTCTGACCTCCGTGATGGTGGCCCCCGGCCCCGCTGCGCCCCTCATGATGCCCCATAGCTGGGCACTGTCAGTGGGTCTCTATGGGGTCTCTATGGGTCCCTATGGGGTCTCTATAGGTCTCTATGGGTCCCAATGGGGTCTCTATAGGTCTCTATGGATCCCTATGGGGTCTCTATGGGTCTCTATGGGGTCTCTATGGGTCTCTATGGGGTCTCTATAGGTCCCTATGGGGTCTCTATGGGGCTCTATGGCTCTCTATGGGGTCTCTATGGGTCTCTATAGGTCTCTATGGGTCCCTATGGGGTTTCTCTTGGTCCCTATAGGTCTCTATGGGTCTCTATAGGTCTCTATGGATCCCTATGGGGTCTCTATGGGTCCCTATGGGGTCTCTATGGGTCTCTATGGATCCCTATGGGGTCTCTATAGGTCTCTATGGGTCTCTATGGGATCTCTATGGGGTTCTATGGCTCTCTATGGGGTCTCAGTGGGTCTCTATGGGGGGGTCCCTATGGGGTCTCTATGGGTCTCTATGGGTCCCTATGGGGTCTCTATGGGCCCCTATGGGGTCTCTATAGGTCTCTATGGGTCTCTATGGGTCCCTATGGGTCTCTATGGGGTATCAGTGGGTCTCTATGGGTCCCTATGGGGTCTCTATTGGTCTCTATGGGTCTCTATGGGTCCCTATGGGGTCTCTATGGGTCTCTATGGGTCTCTATGGGTCTGACCTCCGTGATGGTGGCCCCCGGCCCCGCTGCGCCCCTCATGATGCCCCATAGCCGGGCGCTGTCAGTGGGTCCCTATGGGGTCTCTATGGGTCCCTATGGGGTTTCTATGGGTCTCTATGGGTCCCTATGGGGTCTCTATAGGTCCCTATGGGTCTCTATGGGGTCTCTATGGGTCCCTATGGGGTCCCTATGGGTCTCTATGGGTCTCTATAGGTCTCTATGGATCCCTATGGGGTTTCTATGGGTCTCTATGGGTCCCTATGGGATCCATATGGGTCTCTATGGGTCCCTATAGGTCTCTATGGATCCCTATGGGGTTTCTATGGGTCTCTATGGGGTCTGACCTCCGTGATGGTGGCCCCCGGCCCCGCTGCGCCCCTCATGATGCCCCATAGCTGGGCACTGTCAGTGGGTCCCTATGGGGTCTCTATGGGTCCCTATGGGGTCTCTATGGGGTCTCTATAGGTCCCTATAGGTCTCTATGGGTCCCTATAGGTCTCTATGGGGTCTCTATGGGTCCCTATGGGGTCTCTATAGGTCTCTATGGGGTCTCTATGTGTCCCTATGGGGTCCCTATGGCTCTCTATGGGGTCTCTATGGGTCTCTATGGGGTCTCTATGGGTCCCTATGGGGTCCCTATGGCTCTCTATGGGGTCTCTATAGGTCTCTATGGGTCTCTATAGGTCTCTATGGGTCCCTATGGGTCCCTATAGGTCTCTATGGGGTCCATATGGGTCCCTATGGGATCTCTATGGGGTTCTATGGCTCTCTATGGGGTATCAGTGGGTCTCTATGGCTCTCTATGGGTCCCTATGGGTTCTATGTGGTCTCAGTGGGTCTCTATGGGGGATCTCTATGGGGGGGTCTCTATGAGGGGGGTCCCTATGGGAGGGTCTCTATGGGGGGGTCTCAATGGGGTCCCTATGGGGGGCTCTCTATGGGGGGGGTCCCTATGGGGGGGTCTCAATGGGGTCCCTATGGGGGGGTCTCTATGGGGGGGTCCCTATGGGGGGGTCCCTATGGGGGGGTCTCTATGGGGGGGTCCCTATGGGGGGGTCCCTATGGGTGGAGTCTCAATGGGGTCCCTATAGGTCTCTATGGGGGGGTCCCTATGGGTGGAGTCTCAATGGGGTCCCTATAGGTCTCTATGGGGGGGGTCCCTATGGGGGGGTCTCAATGGGGTCCCTATGGGGGGGTCCCTATGGGGGGGTCCCTATGGGGTCTCTATGGGTCTGACCTCCGTGATGGTGGCCCCCGGCCCCGCTGCGCCCCTCATGATGCCCCATAGCTGGGCACTGTCAGTGGGTCTCTATGGGGTCTCTATGGGTCCCTATGGGGTCTCTATAGGTCTCTATGGGTCCCAATGGGGTCTCTATAGGTCTCTATGGATCCCTATGGGGTCTCTATGGGTCTCTATGGGGTCTCTATGGGTCTCTATGGGGTCTCTATAGGTCCCTATGGGGTCTCTATGGGGCTCTATGGGTCTCTATGGGTCTGACCTCCGTGATGGTGGCCCCCGGCCCCGCTGCGCCCCTCATGATGCCCCATAGCTGGGCACTGTCAGTGGGTCCATATGGGGTCTCTATAGGTCTCTATGGGGTCTCTATGGGTCCCTATGGGTTCTATGTGGTCTCAGTGGGTCTCTATGGGGGATCTCTATGGGGGGGTCTCTATGGGGGGGGTCCCTATGGGAGGGTCTCTATGGGGGGGGTCCCTATGGGGGGGTCTCAATGGGGTCCCTATGGGGGGGGTCTCAATGGGGTCCCTATGGGGGGGTCTCTATGGCGGGGTCCCTATGGGGGGGTCTCAATGGGGTCCCTATAGGTCTCTATGGGGGGGTCCCTATGGGGGGGTCTCTATGGGGTCCCTATAGGTCTCTATGGGGGGGTCCCTATGGGGGGGTCTCAATGGGGTCCCTATAGGTCTCTATGGGGGGGGTCCCTATGGGGGGGTCTCAATGGGGTCCCTATGGGGGGGTCTCTATGGGGGGGTCCCTATGGGGGGGTCTCTATGGGGGGGGTCCCTATGGGGGGGTCCCTATGGGGGGGTCTCAATGGGGTCCCTATAGGTCTCTATGGGGGGGTCTCAATGGGGTCCCTATAGGTCTCTATGGGGGGGTCTCAATGGGGTCCCTATAGGTCTCTATGGGGGGGTCTCAATGGGGTCCCTATAGGTCTCTATGGGGGGGGTCCCTATGGGGGGGTCCCTATGGGGTCTCTATGGGTCCCTATGGGGTCTCTATGGGGTCTGACCTCCGTGATGGTGGCCCCCGGCCCCGCTGCGCCCCTCATGATGCCCCATAGCTGGGCACTGTCAGTGGGTCTCTATGGGGTCTCTATGGGTCCCTATGGGGTCTCTATAGGTCTCTATGGGTCCCAATGGGGTCTCTATAGGTCTCTATGGATCCCTATGGGGTCTCTATGGGTCTCTATGGGGTCTCTATGGGTCTCTATGGGGTCTCTATAGGTCCCTATGGGGTCTCTATGGGGCTCTATGGCTCTCTATGGGGTCTCTATGGGTCTCTATAGGTCTCTATGGGTCCCTATGGGGTTTCTCTTGGTCCCTATAGGTCTCTATGGGTCTCTATAGGTCTCTATGGATCCCTATGGGGTCTCTATGGGTCCCTATGGGGTCTCTATGGGTCTCTATGGATCCCTATGGGGTCTCTATAGGTCTCTATGGGTCTCTATGGGATCTCTATGGGGTTCTATGGCTCTCTATGGGGTCTCAGTGGGTCTCTATGGGGGGGTCCCTATGGGGTCTCTATGGGTCTCTATGGGTCCCTATGGGGTCTCTATGGGCCCCTATGGGGTCTCTATAGGTCTCTATGGGTCTCTATGGGTCCCTATGGGTCTCTATGGGGTATCAGTGGGTCTCTATGGGTCCCTATGGGGTCTCTATTGGTCTCTATGGGTCTCTATGGGTCCCTATGGGGTCTCTATGGGTCTCTATGGGTCTCTATGGGTCTGACCTCCGTGATGGTGGCCCCCGGCCCCGCTGCGCCCCTCATGATGCCCCATAGCTGGGCACTGTCAGTGGGTCCATATGGGGTCTCTATAGGTCTCTATGGGGTCTCTATGGGTCCCTATGGGTTCTATGTGGTCTCAGTGGGTCTCTATGGGGGATCTCTATGGGGGGGTCTCTATGGGGGGGGTCCCTATGGGAGGGTCTCTATGGGGGGGGTCCCTATGGGGGGGTCTCAATGGGGTCCCTATGGGGGGGGTCTCAATGGGGTCCCTATGGGGGGGTCTCTATGGCGGGGTCCCTATGGGGGGGTCTCAATGGGGTCCCTATAGGTCTCTATGGGGGGGTCCCTATGGGGGGGTCTCTATGGGGTCCCTATAGGTCTCTATGGGGGGGTCCCTATGGGGGGGTCTCAATGGGGTCCCTATAGGTCTCTATGGGGGGGGTCCCTATGGGGGGGTCTCAATGGGGTCCCTATGGGGGGGTCTCTATGGGGGGGTCCCTATGGGGGGGTCTCTATGGGGGGGGTCCCTATGGGGGGGTCCCTATGGGGGGGTCTCAATGGGGTCCCTATAGGTCTCTATGGGGGGGTCTCAATGGGGTCCCTATAGGTCTCTATGGGGGGGTCTCAATGGGGTCCCTATAGGTCTCTATGGGGGGGTCTCAATGGGGTCCCTATAGGTCTCTATGGGGGGGGTCCCTATGGGGGGGTCCCTATGGGGTCTCTATGGGTCCCTATGGGGTCTCTATGGGGTCTGACCTCCGTGATGGTGGCCCCCGGCCCCGCTGCGCCCCTCATGATGCCCCATAGCTGGGCACTGTCAGTGGGTCTCTATGGGGTCTCTATGGGTCCCTATGGGGTCTCTATAGGTCTCTATGGGTCCCAATGGGGTCTCTATAGGTCTCTATGGATCCCTATGGGGTCTCTATGGGTCTCTATGGGGTCTCTATGGGTCTCTATGGGGTCTCTATAGGTCCCTATGGGGTCTCTATGGGGCTCTATGGCTCTCTATGGGGTCTCTATGGGTCTCTATAGGTCTCTATGGGTCCCTATGGGGTTTCTCTTGGTCCCTATAGGTCTCTATGGGTCTCTATAGGTCTCTATGGATCCCTATGGGGTCTCTATGGGTCCCTATGGGGTCTCTATGGGTCTCTATGGATCCCTATGGGGTCTCTATAGGTCTCTATGGGTCTCTATGGGATCTCTATGGGGTTCTATGGCTCTCTATGGGGTCTCAGTGGGTCTCTATGGGGGGGTCCCTATGGGGTCTCTATGGGTCTCTATGGGTCCCTATGGGGTCTCTATGGGCCCCTATGGGGTCTCTATAGGTCTCTATGGGTCTCTATGGGTCCCTATGGGTCTCTATGGGGTATCAGTGGGTCTCTATGGGTCCCTATGGGGTCTCTATTGGTCTCTATGGGTCTCTATGGGTCCCTATGGGGTCTCTATGGGTCTCTATGGGTCTCTATGGGTCTGACCTCCGTGATGGTGGCCCCCGGCCCCGCTGCGCCCCTCATGATGCCCCATAGCTGGGCACTGTCAGTGGGTCCATATGGGGTCTCTATAGGTCTCTATGGGGTCTCTATGGGTCCCTATGGGTTCTATGTGGTCTCAGTGGGTCTCTATGGGGGATCTCTATGGGGGGGTCTCTATGGGGGGGGTCCCTATGGGAGGGTCTCTATGGGGGGGGTCCCTATGGGGGGGTCTCAATGGGGTCCCTATGGGGGGGGTCTCAATGGGGTCCCTATGGGGGGGTCTCTATGGCGGGATCCCTATGGGGGGGTCTCAATGGGGTCCCTATAGGTCTCTATGGGGGGGTCCCTATGGGGGGGTCTCTATGGGGTCCCTATAGGTCTCTATGGGGGGGTCCCTATGGGGGGGTCTCAATGGGGTCCCTATAGGTCTCTATGGGGGGGGTCCCTATGGGGGGGTCTCAATGGGGTCCCTATGGGGGGGTCTCTATGGGGGGGTCCCTATGGGGGGGTCTCTATGGGGGGGGTCCCTATGGGGGGGTCCCTATGGGGGGGTCTCAATGGGGTCCCTATAGGTCTCTATGGGGGGGTCTCAATGGGGTCCCTATAGGTCTCTATGGGGGGGTCTCAATGGGGTCCCTATAGGTCTCTATGGGGGGGTCTCAATGGGGTCCCTATAGGTCTCTATGGGGGGGGTCCCTATGGGGGGGTCCCTATGGGGTCTCTATGGGTCCCTATGGGGTCTCTATGGGGTCTGACCTCCGTGATGGTGGCCCCCGGCCCCGCTGCGCCCCTCATGATGCCCCATAGCCGGGCGCTGTCAGTGGGTCCCTATGGGGTCTCTGGGTCCCTATGGGGTCTCTATGGGTCTCTATAGGTCTCTATGGATCCCTATGGGTCTCCATGGGTCCCTATGGGGTCTCTATGGGTCTCTATGGGTCCCTATGGGGTCTCTGTAGGTCTCTATGGGTCTCTATGGCTCTCTATGGGTCCCTATAGGTCTCTAGGGGTCTCTATGGGGTCTCTATGGGTCTCTATGGGGTTCTATGGCTCTCTATGGGGTATCAGTGGGTCTCTATGGGGTCTCTATGGGGTCTCTATGGGTCTCTATAGGTCCCTATGGGATCTCTATGGCTCTCTATGGGTCTCTATAGGTCTCTATGGGGTCTCTATGGCTCTCTATGGGGTATCAGTGGGTCTCTATGGGTCTCTATGGGTCTCTATGGGGTCTCTATGGGTCAATATAGGTCTCAATGGGTCTCTATGGGGTCCCTATGCTCTCTATGGGTCTCTATAGGTCTCTATAGGTCTCTATGGGGTCTCTATAGGTCTCTATGGGGTTCTATGGCTCTCTATGGGGTCTCTATAGGTCTCCATGGGTCTCTATGGGTCTCTATAGGTCTCTATGGATCCCTATGGGGTCTCTATGGGTCTCTATGGGTCTCTATAGGTCCCTATGGGATCTCTATGGCTCTCTATGGGTCCCTATGGGTCTCTATGGGTCTCTATGGGTCTCTATAGGGTCGCTATGGGTCTCTATGGGTCCCTATGGGGTCTCTATGGGTCTCTATGGGATCTCTATGGGGTTCTATGGGTCTCTATGGGGTCTCAGTGGGTCTCTATGGGGGGGTCCCTATGGGGTCTCAATGGGGTCCCTATAGGTCTCTATGGGGGGGGTCCCTATGGGGGGGTCCCTATGGGGTCTCTATGGGTCTCTATGGGTCTCTATGGGGTCTGACCTCCGTGATGGTGGCCCCCGGCCCCGCTGCGCCCCTCATGATGCCCCATAGCTGGGCACTGTCAGTGGGTCCCTATGGGGTCTCTATGGGTCCCTATGGGGTCTCTATGGGTCTCTATGAGTCCCTATGGCGTCTCTATAGGTCTCTATGGGTCCCTATGGGGTCTCTATAGGTCTCTATAGGTCTCTATGGGGTCTCCATGGGTCCCTATGGGGTCTCTATGGGTCTCTATAGGTCCCTATGGGGTCTCTATGGGTCTCTATAGGTCCCTATGGGGTCTCTATGGGTCTCTATGGGTCCCTATGGGTCTCTATAGGTCTCTATGGGTCTGACCTCCGTGATGGTGGCCCCCGGCCCCGCTGCGCCCCTCATGATGCCCCATAGCTGGGCACTGTCAGTGGGTCCCTATGGGGTCTCTATGGGTCCCTATGGGGTCTCTATGGGTCTCTATGAGTCCCTATGGCGTCTCTATAGGTCTCTATGGGTCCCTATGGGGTCTCTATAGGTCTCTATAGGTCTCTATGGGGTCTCCATGGGTCCCTATGGGGTCTCTATGGGTCTCTATAGGTCCCTATGGGGTCTCTATGGGTCTCTATAGGTCCCTATGGGGTCTCTATGGGTCTCTATGGGTCCCTATGGGTCTCTATAGGTCTCTATGGGTCTGACCTCCGTGATGGTGGCCCCCGGCCCCGCTGCGCCCCTCATGATGCCCCATAGCTGGGCACTGTCAGTGGGTCCCTATGGGGTCTCTATGGGGTCTCTATAGGTCTCTATGGGGTCCCTATGGGTCCCTATGGTTCCCTATGGGGTCTCTATAGGTCTCTATGGGTCCCTATGGGGTCTCTATGGGTCTCTATGGGGTCTCTATAGGTCTCTATGGGTCCCTATGGGGTCTCTATGGGTCCCTATGGGTCTGTATGGGTCTCTATAGGTCTCTATAGCTCTCTATGGGTATCTATAGGTCTCTATGGGTATCTATAGGTCTCTATGGGTCTCTATGGGTCTCTATGGGGTCTGACCTCCGTGATGGTGGCCCCCGGCCCCGCTGCGCCCCTCATGATGCCCCATAGCTGGGCACTGTCAGTGGGTCCCTATGGGGTCTCTATAGGTCTCTATGGGGGGGGTCCCTATGGGGGGGTCTCAATGGGGTCCCTATAGGTCTCTATGGGGGGGTCCCTATGGGGGGGTCTCAATGGGGTCCCTATGGGGGGGTCTCTATGGGGGGGTCCCTATGGGGGGGTCTCAATGGGGTCCCTATAGGTCTCTATGGGGGGGGTCCCTATGGGGGGGTCTCAATGGGGTCCCTATGGGGGGGTCTCTATGGGGGGGTCCCTATGGGGGGGTCTCAATGGGGTCCCTATAGGTCTCTATGGGGGGGGTCCCTATGGGGGGGTCTCTATGGGGTCCCTATGGTGGGGGTCTCAATGGGGTCCCTATAGGTCTCTATGGGGGGGGTCCCTATGGGGGGGTCTCAATGGGGTCCCTATGGGGGGGTCTCTATGGGGGGGTCCCTATGGGGGGGTCCCTATGGGGGGGTCTCAATGGGGTCCCTATAGGTCTCTATGGGGGGGGTCCCTATGGGGGGGTCTCAATGGGGTCCCTATGGGGGGGTCTCTATGGGGGGGGTCCCTATGGGGGGGTCCCTATGGGGGGGTCTCAATGGGGTCCCTATGGGGGGGTCTCTATGGGGGGGGTCCCTATGGGGGGGTCCCTATGGGGGGGTCTCAATGGGGTCCCTATAGGTCTCTATGGGGGGGTCCCTATGGGGGGGTCTCAATGGGGTCCCTATAGGTCTCTATGGGGGGGTCTCAATGGGGTCCCTATAGGTCTCTATGGGGGGGGTCCCTATGGGGGGGTCCCTATGGGGTCTCTATGGGGTCTGACCTCCGTGATGGTGGCCCCCGGCCCCGCTGCGCCCCTCATGATGCCCCATAGCTGGGCACTGTCAGTGGGTCCCTATGGGGTCTCTATAGGTCTCTATAGGTCTCTATGGGTCTCTATAGGTCTCTATGGGGTCTCTATGGGGTCTCTATGGTTCTTTATGGAGGTCTCTATGGGGGTTCACTATGGGGGTCTCTATGGGGGTCTCTGTGGGTCTCTATGGGGGGGTTCTATGGGGTCTCTACAGGTCTCTGTGGGTCTCTATGGGTCTCTGTGGGTCTCTATGTGTTCTCTATGGGTCTCTATGGGGTCTCTATGGGGTTCTCTATGGGGGTCTCATACAGAGCCCTATGGGAGGGGTCTCTATTGGGGTCTCTATGGGGGGTCTCTATGGGGGAGTCATATAGAGCATTATGGGGGGGGTCTCTATGGGGGGGTCACTATAGGGGTTGGTGGTCTCTATGGGGTCTCTATGGGGTCTCTATGGGGTTTTATGGCTCTCTATGGGTCTCTATGGGTCCCTATGGGGGGTTCTCTAAGGGGGGGTCTCTATGGGGGATATATAGAGCCCTATTGGGGGGTTCTATGGGGGTCTCTATAGGGGTCTCTATGGGGGGTTCATATAGAGCCCTATGGGGGGGTCTCTATGGGGAAGTCTATGGGGGTCTCTATGGTGGGGGTCATGTAGAGCCCTATGGGGGGGGTCTCTATGGGGTGTCTCTATGGGGGTCTCTATGGGGGTCTCTATGGGGTCCCTATGGGGGGTCTCTATGGGAGGGGGTCATATAGAGCCCTATGGGGGGGGTCTCTATGGGGATGTCTATGGGGGTCCCTATAGGTCTCTATGGGGGGGGTCCCTATGGGGGGGTCTCAATGGGGTCCCTATGGGGGGGTCTCTATGGGGGGGGTCCCTATGGGGGGGTCCCTATGGGGGGGTCTCAATGGGGTCCCTATAGGTCTCTATGGGGGGGGTCCCTATGGGGGGGTCCCTATGGGTCTCTATGGGTCTCTATGGGTCTGACCTCCGTGATGGTGGCCCCCGGCCCCGCTGCGCCCCTCATGATGCCCCATAGCCGGGCGCTGTCAGTGGGTCCCTATGGGGTCTCTATGGGTCTCTATGGGTCCCTATGGGGTCTCTATGGGTCTCTATAGATCTCTAGGGGTCTCTATGGGGTCTCTATGGGTCTCTATGGATCCCTATGGGGTCTCTATGGGTCCCAATGGGGTCTCTATGGTTCTCTATAGATCTCTATGGGTCTCTATGGGGTCTCTATGGGTCTCTATGGATCCCTATGGGGTCTCTATGGGTCCCTATGGGGTCTCTATGGGTCTCTATGGGGGTTTGGGTTCTCTATGGGGTCTCTTTGGGGTTCTCTATAGGTCTCTATGGCTCTCTATGGGGTATCAGTGGGTCTCTATGGCTCTCTATGGGTCCCTATGGGTTCTATGTGGTCTCAGTGGGTCTCTATGGGGGATCTCTATGGGGGGGTCTCTATGGGGGGGGTCCCTATGGGGGGGTCCCTATGGGGGGGTCTCTATGGGGTCCCTATAGGTCTCTATGGGGGGGTCCCTATGGGGGGGTCTCAATGGGGTCCCTATAGGTCTCTATGGGGGGGGTCCCTATGGGGGGGTCCCTATGGGGGGGTCTCAATGGGGTCCCTATAGGTCTCTATGGGGGGGGTCCCTATGGGGGGGTCCCTATGGGAGGGTCCCTATGGGGTCCCTATAGGTCTCTATGGGGGGGGTCCCTATGGGGGGGTCTCAATGGGTCTCTATGGGTCTGACCTCCGTGATGGTGGCCCCCGGCCCCGCTGCGCCCCTCATGATGCCCCATAGCCGGGCACTGTCAGTGGGTCCCTATGGAGTCTCTATGGGTCCCTATGGGTCCCTATGGGGTCTCTATGGGTCTCTATGTGGTCTCTATAGGTCTCTATGGGTCCCTATATGTCTCTATGGGTCTCAGTGGGTCTCTATGGGTCCCTATGGGGTCCCTATGGCTCTCTATGGGGTCTCTATGGGTCTCTATGGGTCTCCATGGGGTCTCTATGTGTCCCTATGGGTCTCTATTGGGGTCTCTATGGGGGAGTCATATAGAGCCCTATGGGGGGGGTCTCTATGGGGGTCTCTATGGGGTCCCTATGGGGGGTCTCTATGGGGGGTTCATATAGAGCCCTATGGGGGGGGTCTCTATGGGGGTCTCTATGGGGGTCTCTATTGGGGTCTCTATGGGGGTTCATATAGAGCCCTATGGGGGGGTCTCTATGGGGATGTCTATGGGGGTCTCTATGGGGTCACTATGGGGGGTCTCTATGGGGGTCTCTATGGGGGGGTCTCAATGGGGTCCCTATAGGTCTCTATGGGGGGGTCCCTATGGGGGGGTCCCTATGGGGTCTCTATGGGTCTCTATGGGGTCCCTATGGGGTCTCTATGGGGTCTGACCTCCGTGATGGTGGCCCCCGGCCCCGCTGCACCCCTCATGATGCCCCATAGCTGGGCGCTGTGTGTGTGTCCCTATGGGGTCTCTATAGGTCCCTATGGGGTCTCTATGGGTCCCTATAGGTCTCTAGGGGTCTCTATAGGTCTCTATGGGTCCCTATGGGGTCCCTATGGCTCTCTATGGGGTCTCTATAGTCTCTATGGGTCTCTATAGGTCCCTATGGGGTCTCTATGGGTCTCTATAGGTCCCTATGGGGTCTCTATGGGTCTCTATAGGTCCCTATGGGGTCTCTATGGGTCTCTATGGGTCCCTATGGGTCTCTATAGGTCTCTATGGGTCTGACCTCCGTGATGGTGGCCCCGGCCCCGCTGCGCCCCTCATGATGCCCCATAGCTGGGCGCTGTCAGTGGGTCCCTATGGGGTCTCTATGGGTCCCTATGGGGTCTCTATGGGTCTCTATGGGGTCTCTATGGGTCTCTATGGGTCCCTATGGGGTCTCTATGGGTCCCTATGGGGTCTCTATAGGTCTCTATGGGTCCCTATGGGTCTCTATGGGTCTCTATGGGTCTCTATAGGTCTCTATGGGGTATCTATGGGGTCTCTATAGGTCTCTATGGGTCTCTATGGGTCTCTATGGGTCTGACCTCCGTGATGGTGGCCCCCGGCCCCGCTGCGCCCCTCATGATGCCCCATAGCTGGGCGCTGTGTGTGTGTCCCTATGGGGTCTCTATAGGTCCCTATGGGGTCTCTATGGGTCCCTATAGGTCTCTAGGGTCTCTATAGGTCTCTATGGGTCCCTATGGGGTCCCTATGGCTCTCTATGGGGTCTCTATAGGTCTCTATGGGTCTCTATAGGTCTCTATGGGTCCCTATGGGTCCCTATAGGTCTCTATGGGGTCCATATGGGTCCCCTATGGGATCTCTATGGGGTTCTATGGGCTCTATGGGGTATCAGTGGGTCTCTATGGGGTCTCTATGGGGTCTCTATGGGTCTCTATGGGGTCTCTATGGGGTCCCTATGGGGTTCTATGGCTCTCTATGGGGTATCAGTGGCTCTCTATGGGTCTCTATGGGTCCCTAATGGGTCTCTATGGGTCCCTATGGGTCTCTATGGGGTCTGACCTCCGTGATGGTGGCCCCCGCCCGCTGCGCCCCTCATGATGCCCCATAGCCGGGCACTGTCGGTTCCCTTGGGCAGGTTGTGCACACAGAGCCGGGTCCGGGACACCGCGATGTGGGGGGACTGAAGGCGGCGCCGCTTCAGGGCCTCAAACTATGGGGGATATAGGGGGGGATATGGGGTATAGGGGGGTATATGGGGTTATATGGGGTTATATGGGTTATATGGGGTTATATGGGGGTATAGGGGGTTTTATGGGGCATATGGGGGAATATGGGGGTTATGGGGGTTATATGGGTTAT
>NW_028189126.1:0-35352 GCF_054131305.1 Coturnix japonica | reverse complement strand
CCCCCATAGCAAACCAGGCTGCTATAGGAGCAATGGGGGCTCATAGAACCCCCCCATAGCAAACCAGGCTGCTATAGGAGCAATGGGGGCCCATAGAACCCCCCCATAGCAAACCAGGCTGCTATAGGAGCAATGGGGGCCCATAGAACCCCCCCATAGCAAACCAGGCTGCTATAGGAGCAATGGGGGCTCATAGAACCCCCCCATAGCAAACCAGGCTGCTATAGGAGCAATGGGGGCTCATAGAACCCCCCCATAGCAAACCAGGCTGCTATAGGAGCAATGGGGGCCCATAGAACCCCCCCATAGCAAACCAGGCTGCTATAGGAGCAATGGGGGCCCATAGAACCCCCCCATAGCACCCCATAGGAGCAATGGGGGCTCAATGTGGTTCTGACCCCCACCCTTGGGCGGCTCTGGGGGGTCCCAGCGCTGTGCTGGGCGATGGACCCCCCCATAACCCCCCCTTTGTGCCCCCCCCCATTGCAGTAAGTTCATCCCCGAGGGCTCCCAACGCGTCGGGCTGCGGGTCTCCCGGCGCTGCGTCCTGTGCCGCCTGGAACACGTGGCGCTGCTGCGGCCCGACGGGGCGGCCGTGCTGGTGGTGCTGAACAGGTCGGGGGGGGAAATGGGGGGGGGGGGGAGACTGGGGGGGGGGAGGGAGATAGTTGGGGGGGGAGGGGGTGGTTGGAGCGGGGAGAGGGGGGTGGGGGGCGTCCTGGGGGGGGATGAGGGCAGGAGGGGATGGGGGGGTGGGAGGTGATGGGGGTAGGGGGGGACTCGGGGGGGGGAGATGTAATGGGGGCAGGAGGGGACTAAAGGGGGGGGAGAAGAGGATGGGGGCAGGAGGGGACTCAGACTCGGGGGGGAGGGGGATGAGGGCCGGGGGGGACTCTGGGGGGGGGGGAGGTGATGGGGGCAGGAGGGGACTGGGGGGGGAGGGGGAAGGGGATGGGGGCAGGAGGTGATGGGGGGGGGATGAGGGCAGGAGGCGACTCGGACTCGGGGGGGGTGGGAGGTGATGGGGGCGGGGGGGCGACTAAGGTGGGGGGAAGGGGATGGGGGCAGGAGGGGACTCGGATTCGGTGGGGAGGGGACTAAGGGGGTTGGGTAGGGAGGATAGGGGGTACTCGGATTTGGGGGGGGGGAGGTGATGGGGGCAGGAGAGGACTCGGACTGTGGGGGGGTGTGAGAGCAGGAGGGGACTCGGATTCGGTGGGGAGGGGGGAGGGGGGATAGGGGGACTCGGATTTGGGGGAAGTGGAAGGTGATGGGGGCAGGAGGGGACTCGGGGGAGGGGTGGGTAGGGGGATGGGGGGGAGGTGTCGAGGGGGGGGATGGGGTTTGTCTGTGTCCCCATTATGATCCGCCCCCCCCCCCCCAGGTCCCCCCGCGATGTCTCCTTCGGGATCCACGACCCCTCGTTGGGTTTCATCGAGGCCGTGGCTCCGGGCAGCTCCATCCACACCTACATCTGGCGGCGGCGGCGGCGGCGGCATTGATGGGCTGGGGGGGGGGTCCCAACACCCCCAACAACCCCCCAACCCCCCCATTCCATCCCCAACCCCCCCATTCCATCCCCCAACCCCCCCATTCCATCCCCCCCCTCATTCTCCTTCGCTGCCTCGAGACGGGGACCCCCCCCCCATCCACCCACCCACTGGGGGCTGCGATCCCCCCCGCTGTGTGACCCCCCCCCGCCCCCCTCCCATCCCCCATTGACCCCCCCCTATTCCCCCCCCCCCCCCGCACGTGTCTCCCCGCTCTCTCCGCGTGTTCCCTCGCTCCGGCCAACTCAAACCCTGACGCGCTGCCCGCGGAATGCGCCGGTTCCGTCATTGTTTCCCCTCCGATTCCGTCCCGTCCTCGATGGGTCGGAGCGGCTCCATCACCCCCCCCCCCCTACACCCCCCCCTCCCCCCCCCGGAGGTTCCTTTCGGGGTTTCCGTCTCTTCCTGCGGTTCTTTGCACGTTGAGTTTCCCCCCATCGGAGTTTCCGTCTCCTGCAGCCGCTGCCACGTCCCACAAACGCGGCTCCGGCTCCGGCTGCGATCCGGAGCGGCCACTCCACCCCATCCCATCCCACCCACCCCATCCCACCCATCCCATCCCATCCCATCCCACCCCACCCTGACACCCCCCCATCCCATCCCACCCCACCCATCCCATCCCATCCCATCCCATCCCATCCCACCCCATCCCATCCCATCCCATCCCACCCCATTCCGACCCTTCCCATCCCATTTCGTCCCCATCCCATTCCCGGATCCCCATCCCATCCCATTTCGTCCCCATCACAACCCCCATCCCATCCCCGTCTCGTCTCCTCCCGTCCCGTCCCCTCGTCCCATCCCGTCCCATTCCATCCCATCCCCGTCCCCTCTCCTCCTGTCCCCATTCTGTCCCATCCCATCCCACCCCCTCCCATCTCTATTCCCATCCCCATCTCATCCCATCCCATCTCATCCCATCCCGTCCCCATCCCATCCCCGTCTGGCCTCCTCCCCTCCTATCCCCTCCCCATCCCGGTCCCCATCCCATCCCATCCCATCCCATTCCCTCCCGTCTCCATCCCATCCCCGTCTCGCCTCATCCCCTCCCGTCCCCTCTCCTCCTGTCCCCATCCTGTCCCATCCCATCCCCGTCTCGTCTCCTCCCATCCCGTTCCCTCCCATCCCCTCCCGTCTCCATTCCCATCCCATCTTGTCCCCATCCCAACCCCATCTCATCCCCTCCCATCCCACCCCATCCCCTTCTCGTCTCCTTCCCTCCCATTCCCTCCCATCCCATCCCCGTACCATCCCCCCGTCCCCATCTCTTCCCCATCCCACCCCCATCCCATCCCATCCCCATCTCATCCCATTTCGTCCCCATCCCATCCCAACCCCCACCCCATCCCCGTCTTGTCTCCTCCCATCCCTTTCCCACTCTTCCATCCCATTCCCTCTCTTCCTATCCCTGTCCCCCCCCTCGTCCCCATCCCCTCCCCTCCTATCCCATCCCCATCCCACCCCCATCCCCATCTCATCCCATCCCGTCCCCATCCCACCCTCACCCCATCCCTGTCTCGTCTCCTCCCATCCCCTCCCCTCCTATCCCATCCCGTCACCCCCCCGTCCCCATCTCATCCCATTTCGTCCCCATCCCAATCCCCACCCCATCCCCGTCTCGTCTCCTCCCCCACCATGCCCTCCCCTCCTATCCCACCTCGATCTCCATCCCATTCCCTCCCATCCCACCCCCATCCCATCCCCCTTCCCGTCCCACCCCCGTCCCCATCTCATCCCATTTCGTCCCCATCCCAACCCCCACCCCATCCCCTTCTCGTCTCCTTCCCTCCCATCCCATCCCATCCCATCCCCGTACCACCCCCCCCGTCCTCATCTCTTCCTCATCCCACCCCCATCCCATCCCATCCCCATCTCATCCCATTTCGTCCCCATCCCAACCCCCACCCCATCCCAGTCTCGTCTCCTCCCATCCCCTCCCCTCCCATCCCCATCCCACCCCATCCCCGTCCCCATCCTCGTCCCCCTCCCATCCCATCCCGATCCCCATCCCACCCCCATCCCATCCCCCTCCCCCTCCCCGTCCCCATCCCCATCCCACCCCCATCCCATCCCCCTCCCCATCCCCATCCCATCCCATCCCCATCCCCTCCCACCCCACCCCATCCCAACCCCAACCCATCCCCATCCCCCTCCCCGTCCCCATCCCATCCCCATCCCCATCCCCTCCCACCCCCATCCCATCCCATCCCCATCCCCATCCTCATCCCATCTCCTCCCACCCCCCCCCACATCCCACCCCCTCCCCGTCTCCCCCTCCTCTCGCTGCCCGCTGGCTCCCCGCAGCCCTCGTGGAAGCCAACAGCAGCAGCAGCAGCTTTGGAAGCCCTGGTTGGAATTAAAACCCTCAGAACGTTTTTAAAGCTGCTTTTTTGGCAGCTCCGTCACCGGGCGACGCCGGTGGAGGAAAAAATAAAACCCCAAATAACAGCAACGAGAAAAACCCCGCGAGGTTCCGCAGCTGCGGGTCGGAACCGACGGGGAGCAACGAGCTGAGCCCAGCACAGCTGCGATACAACAACCCCCCCCGGCCCATTCAGTGCTATGGGGAGGGGGCACGGAGGGGTGGAGACCCCCGGCTGTGTGCCCACCCCCCCCTAAAACGAAAGGGAGTTGATGGGTTCCAGCCCCTCACCCCCCCCCAGACCCTCATTGGGGGCACGTGGGGCCGACCCCCCCCCCAGACTCTCATTGGGGGCATGTAGGGGGGTTTCAGCGCTGTTGGGGGAGGGCACTCAAGAGTGGAGACCCCCGGCTGTGTGCCCAACCCCCCCCCCGTAAAACGAAAGGGAATCGATGGGTTCCAGCCCCCCAACCCCCCCCCAGACCCTCATTGGTGGCACATGGGGCCGACCCCCCCCCCCAGACTCATTGGGGGCACTGGGGGGGGGTTTCAGCGCTGGGGGGGGGGCGCGTACGGGTGGAGACCCCCGGCTGTGTACCCAACCCCCCCTAAAACGAAAGGGAATCGATGGGTTCCAGCCCCCCAACCCCCCCCAGACCCTCATTGGGGGCACGTGGGGCCGACCCCCCCCCCCCCAGACCCTCATTGGGGGCACTGTGGGGGGGGTTTCAGCGCTGTGGGGGGGGGCACACAGGGGTGGAGACCCCCGACTGTGTGCCCACCTCCCCCCCCCACAAAACGAAAAAGTGTTGATGGGTTCCAGCCCCTCACCCCCCCCCAGACCCTCATTGGGGGCACGTGGGGCCGACCCCCCCCGCCGACCCTCATTGGGGGCATGTAGGGGGGTTTCAGCGCTGTTGGGGGGGGGCACTCAAGAGTGGAGACCCCCGGCTCTGTGCCCAGCCCCCCGAAAGACAAAAGGGAGTCGATGGGTTCCAGCCCCCCACACCCCACCCAGGCCCTTATTGGGGGCATGTGGGGCTCCCCGACCCTGTTTCAGCTGGGGGGGGGCACGTAGGGGTGGAGACCCCCAGCTGTGTACCCCCCCCCCCCCAAAAACAAAAGGGAGGCGATGGGTTCCAGCCCCACCCCACCCCACCCAGCCCCTCATTGGGGGCCGACCCCCCCCCGACCCCCCCCGACCTCCCCCCCCTTCCAGACCCTCATTGGGGGCACGTGGGACCAACCCCCCCCCCCAGCCTCTTATTGGGGGCACGTGGGGCCGGCCCGGCCCCGTTCCTCTCGCTGGGCCGGTGTTGGCAATTAGCGCCGTCGGCAATTAGCTTTAATTAGAAGCTGCGCTGTCTGGGCTCGTCCCCGATGGTTCAGGGTGGAAATGGCTGCGGCCGCAGTTCGGTTTATGGTTTATGGGGTGGGGGGGCTCTGCCGGTAGCGGAGCTCGAGCGGCCATGGGGGGGATGGGGATGGGGGCACTTTGGGGGGGGGTCTCTGCTCTGGGGTCGTGGGGCTCCCTGGGAGGGGATAACAGACCCCGAGCCGGGGTGGGGTGGGGGGGTGCAGGGATGGCTGTGTGCTGTAGGGGTGGGAGAGCAGGGGGTATCTCGACACCCCCCCCCACCCTGGGGTGGGCATCCCATCTCCATCCCTATGACATCCCCATCCCATCAACACTCCACCCCTATCCCACCCCTATCCCATCCCTATCCCATCCCTATCCACCAACACTCCATCCCATCCCCATCCCGATCCCTCTCCCCACCCCTATCCTATCCAATCCTCATCCCAGTCCCCCTCCCCATCCCACCCCCATCCCCTCAACACTCCATCCCCCTCCCCACCCCTATCCCATCGCTATCCATTAACACTCCATCCCTATCCCTATACCCATCCCCCTCCCCATCCCATCCCCATCAAACCCCATCCCTATCCCAATCCCCCTCCCCATCCCATTGTCCCCCCAATCCCAGCCCATCAACACTCCATCCCCCTCCCCATCCCATCTTCATCCCCCTCCCAATCTGCATCCCTATCCCATCAACACTCCATCCCCATCCCACCCCTATCCCATCCCAATCCTCATCTCCATCCCATCCCTATCCCAATCCCCCACCCCATCCCGTTGTCCCCCCATTCCCATCTCTATCCATCAACACTCCATCCCCTTCCCCATCCCTATCCCATCTCAATCCCCCTCCCTATCACATCCCCACCCATTCCCATCTCTATCCATCAACACTCCATCCCCTTCCCCATCCCATCGTCCCCCCAATCCCATCCCCATCCCATCAACACTCCATCCCCTATCCCATCCCATTCCATCCCCTATCCCATCCCCATCCATCAACACTCCATCCCCCTCCCCATCCCATCCCAATCCCCTCCCCATCCCATCGTCCCCCCAATCCCATCCCCATCCCATCAACACTCCATCCTCCTCCCCATCCCATCCCCACCCCTATCCCATCCCATTCCATTCCCTATCCCATCCCTATCCATCAACACTCCATCCCCCTCCCCATATCATATCCCATCCCAATCCCCCTCCCCAACTCATCCCCACTCCATCCCCATCCCATTCCCCCGTCCCCCCTATCCCGTCCCCATCCCATCCCCATCCCTATCTCATCCCCTTCCATATCCCATCCCATCAACACTCCATCCCCCTTCCCTTCCCATCCCCATCCCACCCCCCCATCCCTATCCCACCCCCATCCCTATCCATCAACACTCCATCCTCCTCCCCATCCCATCCCCACCCCTATCCCATTCCATACCCCATCCCATCCCTATCCATCAACACTCCATCCCCCTCCCCATATCATCTCCCTCCCCATCCCATCTCCCATTCCATCCCCATCCCTCTCCCGTCCCTATCCCAATCCCCCTCCCCATCCCATCGTCCCCCCAATACCATCCCATCAACACTCCATCCCCCTTCCCATCCCCTCCCCATCCCATCTCAATCTCCCTCCCCATTCCAATCCCATCCCTATCCATCAACACTCCATCCCCACCCCTTTCCCTATCCCAGTCCCGTCAATACTACATCCCCATCCCTATCCACCAACACTCCATCCCCCTCCCCATCCCATCCCCACTCCATCCCCATCCCCTTCCCCCCATCCCATCCCCACCCCTATCTCATCCCCTTCCATATCCCATCCCATCAACACTCCATCCCCACCCCTTTCCCTATCCCAATCCCATCAATACTCCATCCCCATCCCTATCCACCAACACTCCATCCCCCTCCCCATCCCAATCCCCCTCCCCATCCCATCCTCATCCCCATCCCATCCCCACTCCATCCCCTTCCCCACCCCTATCCCATTGCTATCCATTAAAACTCCATCCCTATCCCAATCCCCCTCCCCATCCCATCATCCCCCAATCCCATCCCCATCCATCAACACTCCATCCCCATCCCATCCCAATCCCCCTCCCCATTCCATCCCTACCCCACTCCCATCCCTATCCATCAACAGTCCATCTCATCCTCACCCCATCCTCACCCCTATCCCATCCCTATCCCACCCCTATCCATCAACACTCCATCCCCCTCCCCATCCCAATCCCCCTCCCAATCCCTATCTCATCAACACTCTATCTCCCACCATCCCATTCCTATCCCATCCCCAACTCATTTTCATCCCAATCCCCCTCCCTATCTCATCCCCACCCATCCCTCATCCATCCCACTCCCCATCCCTATCCATCAACACTCCATCCTCCTCCCCATCCCCACCCCTATCCCATTCCATACCCCATCCCATTCCTATCCATCAACACTCCATCCCCCTCCCCATATCATCTCCCTCCCCATCCCATCTCCCATTCCATCTCCATCCCTATCCCAATCCCCCTCCCCATCCCATCGTCCCCCCAATTCCATCCCATCAACACTCCATCCCCCTCCCCATCCCATCTCAATCTCCCTCCCCATCCCAATCCCATCCCTATCCATCAACACTCCATCCCCACCCCTTTCCCTATCCCAGTCCCGTCAATACTACATCCCCATCCCTATCCACCAACACTCCATCCCCCTCCCCATCCCAATCCCCCTCCCCATCCCATCCTCATCCCCATCCCCTCAACACTCCATCCCCTTCCCCACCCCTATCCCATTGCTATCCATTAACACTCCATCCCTATCCCAATCCCCCTCCCCATCCCATCATCCCCCCAATCCCATCCCCATCCATCAACACTCCATCCCCATCCCATCCCAATCCCCCTCCCCATTCCATCCCTACCCCACTCCCATCCCTATCCATCAACAGTCCATCCCATCCTCACCCCATCCTCACCCCTATCCCATCCCTATCCCACCCCTATCCATCAACACTCCATCCCCCTCCCCATCCCTATCCCCCTCCCAATCCCTATCTCATCAACACTCTATCCCCCACCATCCCATTCCTATCCCATCCCCAACTCATTTTCATCCCAATCCCCCTCCCTATCTCATCCCCACCCATCCCTCATCCATCCCACTCCCCATCCCTATCCATCAACACTCCATCCTCCTCCCCATCCCATCCTCATCCCATCCCCACCCCTATCCCATTCCATACCCCATCCCATCCCTATCCATCAACACTCCATCCCCCTCCCCATACCATCTCCATCCCCATCCCTATCCCATCCCTATCCCAATCCCCCTCCCCATCCCATCAACACTCCATCCCCCTCCCCATCCCAATCCCCCTTCCCATCCCCTCCCCATCCCATCTCAATCTCCCTCCCCATCCCAATCCCATCCCTATCCATCAACACTCCATCCCCAACCCTTTCCCTATCCCAGTCCCGTCAATACTACATCCCCATCCCTATCCACCAACACTCCATCCCCCTCCCCATCCCAATCCCCCTCCCCATCCCAATCCCCCTCCCTATCCCATCCAATCCTCATCCCAGTCCCCCTCCCCATCCCATCCTCATCCCCATCCCCTCAACACTCCATCCCCCTCCCCATATCATATCCCATCCCAATCCCCCTCCCCATCCCATCCCCACTCCACCCCCATCCCCTTCCCCCCATTCCATCCCCACCCCTATCTCATCCCCTTCCATATCCCATCCCATCAACACTCCATCCCCACCCCTTTCCCTATCCCAATCCCGTCAATACTCCATCCCATCCTCATCCCAATCCCCCTCCCCATCCCATCCTTATCCCCATCCCCTCAACACTCCATCCCCCTTCCCATCCCTATCCCCCCTCCCCTCTATTCCCCATCCCAATCCCCCCCCCATCCCCAATCCAGTCCCCCCCCTCATCATCTCCCGCAGCTCGTGGGCCGTTCCCACGGTGCCGTCGTTACCAAACCCCTCCCTGAGCATCACGACGCTCCCATCGCCGTGGGCCGGTGCCGGGACTCACTTTTCCTGCTGGACCGGAACCGTCCCCGTTCCCTCCCACCTCCCTGCACCTACAGCGCGGCCACGGGCAGCGACACGGCGGCGGTGAGAGCCGGGGGCGGCGGGGGGCGATGGGGGGTAAGAGGGGTCGGGTGGGGTGGGGGGATGAGTGGGGTCGGTGGGCGCAGCGGGGCCCCGTCCAGCTCCCCATCCCGAGGGGTTCTGAGGTGGTTCTGACCCGAACTGACACCCACTCCCCATCTCGAGGTGGTTCTGACCCGAATTGCCGCCCCCTGACCCGGTGTTGGGGGTGATGTGGGATAAGAGGGGTCGGGTGGGGTGGGGGGCGATGGGGGATAAACGGGGTCGGTGGGCACAGCGGGACCCCGTCCTGCTCCCCATCCCGAGGGGTTCGAGGTGGTTCTGACCCGAACTGACACCCCTTAACCCGGTGTTGGGGGCGGTGGGGGGCGATGGGGGATAAGAGAGGTCGGGTGGGGTGAGGCGGGGGGCTATGGGGGGGATAAGCGGGGTCGGGTGGGGTGGGGGGCGATGGGGGATAAGCGGGGTCGGTGGGCACAGCGGGACCCCGTCCTGCTCCCCATCCCGAGGGGTTCGAGGTGGTTCTGACCCGAAGTGCCGCCCCCTGACCCGGTGTTGGGGGTGATGGGGGATAAGAGGGGTCGGGGGGGGTGGGGGGCGATGGGGGGATGAGCGGGGTCGGTGGGCGCAGTGGAGCCCCGTCCTGCTCCCCATCCCGGGGGGTTCTGAGGTGGTTCTGACCCGAACTGACACCCCTTGACCCGGTGTTGGGGGCGGTGGGGGGCGATGGTGGGATAAGAGGGGTCGGGTGGGGTGAGGCGGGGGGCGATGGGGGGGATAAGCGGGGTCGGGAGGGTTGGGGGGCGATGGGGGATGAGCGGGGTCGGTGGGCACAGCGGGACCCCGTCCTGCTCCCCATCCCGGGGGGTTCGAGGCGGTTCTGACCCGAAGTGCCGCCCCTTAACCCGGTGTTGGGGGCGGTGGGGGGATGAGCGGGGTCGGTGGGTGCAGCGGGGCCCCGTCCAGCTCCCCATCCCGAGGGGTTCGAGGTGGTTCTGACCCGAACTGACACCCCTTAACCCGGTGTTGGGGGTGGTGGGGGGCGATGGTGGGATAAGAGGGGTCGGGTGGGGTGAGGCGGGGGGCTATGGGGGGGATAAGCGGGGTCGGGTGGGGTGGGGGGCGATGGGGGATAAGCGGGGTCGGTGGGCACAGCGGGACCCCGTCCTGCTCCCCATCCCGGGGGGTTCGAGGCGGTTCTGACCCGAAGTGCCGCCCCCTGACCCGGTGTTGGGGGCGGTGGGGGGATAAGCGGGGTTGCGTGGGGTGTGGGGGGCTAAGGGGGGGATGAGCGGGGTCGGTGGGCGCAGCGGAGCCCCGTCCAGCTCCCCATCCCGGGGGGTTCTGAGTTGGTTCTGACCCGAACTGACACCCACTCCCCATCTCGAGGTGGTTCTGACCCGAAGTGCCGCCCCCTGACCCGGTGTTGGGGTCTGAGGGGGGCGGGGGGGGGTGTCCGGGGGTTGGTTTTGGGGGGGGGGGGGTTTGAATGGAGGAGGAACGTGGGCGAGCTCTCAGCGCCGGCGCTGCTCTTTGGTCACCACCCCGGGGTGGGCTGCACCCCTAACCCCATCTCCCCCCTCATCTCCCCCCAACCCTCCCCCACCATTCCCTCCCCCGAGCACACACCCCCTATCTCCCCCCTCCCCCCCCCCCCATCCCACCTCCTCGACCACCCCCCCTATATCCCCCCCATCTTTCCCTCCCCCCACCCCAGTCCTTGCCGGGGCTTTGGGGTCGCACACAGAAACCCCCTCCCCATCTCCCCCCCTCATCTCCCCCCCACTTTCCACCCTATATCCCCCCCACCTCCCCCTTTATCTCTCCCCCTACCGCCCCCCCCCCGATCCATGCTGGGGCTTCGGGATCGCACGCAGAACCCCCTCCCCATCTCTCTCCCCCATCTCCCCCCTCATCACCCCCATCTCCCCCCTCCCCCCTTGTCTCCACCCCCCCAAGCACACCCCCCCCCTATCTAACCCACCATCCCCCCTATATCCCCCTCATCTCCCCCTAGATCTCCTCCTTCCCCCCCCCCAATCCATGCCGGGGCTTCAGGGTCACACGCAGAACCAGAACCCCCTCCCCCCATCTCCCCCCCCCATCTCGCCCCCCCCATCTCCCCATCTCCCCCCCCCCCCCCCCCATTCCCTGCCATGTGGATGCCCCGCAGCGGCCGTGGGGTGTGGGGTGAAGGCCCCATTGCAAACGAGTGGGAGGGGAAGGATGAATGAATGGGAACGTACGGAGCCGCCGGGCGCGATGTGGGCGGCTGTGAGCGTCACCCGTGGGTGCCCGTCATATGGGGGGGGTCCCCGGGGGTGGGGGTGACACCGGGGGCTGTTCCGAGCCGGGTTTAGCGCCTCTATGGGGCTGGGGGGGGGCTGAGAGGAGCCTCTTGGTGACCCCCCCCCCCCCCTTATTCACAGCGTCCATGCGTTGCACCATGAGCCCTGCGTTGGGTCGGCGGCTGCTGCTGCTGCTGCTGGTCACCCCATGGGCTGCAGGTGAGCGGACAGAGGGGGGGGGGTTGGGGGCTTGAATGGGGGGGGAGTATAAGGGGGGTATAGGGAGGGTTATAGGGGGTATATGGGGGTATATATGGGGGTATATGGACAGTATAGGGGGGTATATGGGGGGTATAAAGGGGTACAGGGAATGGGTTGGGGGCTTTAAATGTGGGGGAGTATAAGGGGGGTATAGGGAGGGTTATAGGGGGTATATGGGGGCATAGGGGGGTATATGGGGGGATATGGGCAGTATGGGGGGTATAAAGGGATACAGGGGGTGGGTTGGGGACTTGAATGGGGGGGAGTATAAGGGGGGTATAGGGAGGGTTATAGGGGGTATATGGGGGCATAGGGGGAGATATGGGCAGTATAGGGGGGTATATGGGGGGTATAAAGGGGTACAGGGGGTGGGTTGGGGGCTTTAAATGTGGGGGAGTATAAGGGGGGTATAGGGGGAGTTATAGGGGGTATATGGGGGCATATGGGGGGATATGGGCAGTATAGGGGGGTATATGGGGGGTATAAAGGGGTACAGGGGGTGGGTTGGGGGCTTTAAATGTGGGGGAGTATAAGGGGGGTATAGGGGGAGTTGTAGGGGGTATATGGGGGCATAGGGGGGTATATGGGGGGATATGGGCAGTATAGGGGGGTATATGGGGGGTATAAAGGGGTACAGGGGGTGGGTTGGGGGCTTTAAATGTGGGGGAGTATAAGGGGGGTATAGGGGGAGTTATAGGGGGTATATGGGGGCATAGGGGGGTATATGGGGGGATATGGGCAGTATAGGGGGGTATATGGGGGGTATAAAGGGGTACAGGGGGTGGGTTGGGGGCTTGAATGGGGGGGAATATAAGGGGGGTATAGGGAGGGTTATAGGGGGTATATGGGGGCATAGGGGGGTATATGGGGGGATATGGGCAGTATGGGGGGTATAAAGAGATACAGGGGGTGGGTTGGGGGCTTGAATGGGGGGGGAGTATAAAGGGAGTATAGGGAGGGTTATAGGGAGTATATGGGGGCATATGGGGGAATATGGGCAGTATAGGGGGGTATATGGGGGGTATAAAGGGGCACAGGGGGTGGGTTGGGGGCTTTAAATGTGGGGGAGTATAAGGGGGGTATAGGGGGAGTTATAGGGGGTATATGGGGGCATAGGGGTATGTGGGGGGATATGGGCAGTATGGGGGGTATATGGGGGGTATAAAGGGGTACAGGGGGTGGGTTGGGGGCTTTAAATGTGGGGGAGTATAAGGGGGGTATAGGGGGAGTTATAGGGGGTATATGGGGGCATAGGGGGGTATATGGGGAGATATGGGCAGTATGGGGGGTATAAAGGGATACAGGGGGTGGGTTGGGGGCTTGAATGGGGGGGGGAGTATAAGGGGGGTATAGGGAGGGTAATAGGGAGTATATGGGGGCATAGGGGGGTATATGGGGGGATATGGGCAGTATAGGGGGGTATATGGGGGGTATAAAGGGGTACAGGGGGTGGGTTGGGGGCTTTAAATGTGGGGGAGTATAAGGGGGGTATAGGGGGAGTTATAGGGGGTATATGGGGGCATAGGGGGCTATATGGGGAGATATGGGCAGTATAGGGGGGTATAAAGGGATACAGGGGGTGGGTTGGGGGCTTGAATGTGGGGGGGAGTATAAGGGGGGTATAGGGAGGGTTATAGGGAGTATATGGGGGCATAGGGGGGGATATGGGGCAATATGGGCAGTATAGGGGGGTATATGGGGGGTATAAAGGGGGTACAGGGGGTGGGTTGGGGGCTTGAATGGGGGGAGAGTATAAGGGGGGTATAGGGGGAGTTAAAGGGGATATATGGGGGCATAGGGGGGTATATGGGGGTATATGGGCAGTATGGGGGGGTATATGGGGGGTATAAAGGGGTACAGGGGGGTAAAGAAGGGTATATGGGCAGGATGGGGGGTATATGGGGGTTATAGGAGGATATATGGGGGTGTGGGGGTTATAGGGAGGGTATAAGAGAGGGTTTTAGGAGGTATATGGGGGCATAGCAGGATATATGGGGCAATATGGGCAGTATAGGGGGGTATATGGGGGTATAAAGGGGTACAGGGGGGTAAAGAAGGGTGTATGGGCAGGATGGGGGGGTATATGGGGGTATAGGAGTGTATATGGGGGTATGAGGGGATATGAGGGGGTATAGGAGGGGTATATGGGTAGTATAGGGGGATATAGGGAAGTACAAGGGGTATATGGGCAGTATGGGGGGTATATGGGGGGTATAGGGTTGTATATGGGGGTATGAGGGGATATAAGGTGGTATAGGAGGGATATACGGGTAGTATAGGGGGATATAGAGGAGTACAAGGGGGTATATGGGCACTATGGGGGGTATGTGGGGGGGAATAGGGTTGTATGGGGGGTATAGGAGTGTGTATGGGGGTGTGGGGGGTATAGGGAGGGTATAAGAGAGGGTTTTAGTGGGTATATGGGGGCATAGAGGGATATATTGGGGGTATATGGGGCATAGTAGGATATATGGGGCAATATGGGCAGTATAGGGGTGTATATGGGGGTATAAAGGGGTACAGGGGGGTAAAGAAGGGTATATGGGCAGGATGGGGGGGTATATGGGGGTATAGGAGTGTATATGGGGGTATGGGGAGGGTATAAGGGTTATAGGGGGTGTATGGGGGCATAGAGGGATATATGGGGGGTATATGGGGGCATAGAGGGATATATGGGGGTAGATGGGGGCATAGAGGGATATATGGGGGTAGATGGGGGCAAAGTAAGATACATGGGGGAATATGGGCAGTATAGGGAGTATATGGGGGGTATAAAGGGGTACAGGGGGGGCAATGAAGGGTATATGGGCAGTATGGGGGTATAGGAGTGTATATGGGGGTACATAAGGGGGTATGGGGGGATATAAGGGGGGTATATTGGGTATATATCAGTATGGGGGTGTACATGGAGGGTATAGGGTTGTATAGGGGGGTATATGGAGGGTTATAGGAGGGTATCGGGATATAAGGGAATATAAGGGGGTATAGGAGGGGTATATGGGCAGTATGGGGGGGTATATGGGGGTACGGGGAGGGTATAAGGGTTATAGGGGGTGTATGGGGGCATAGAGGGATATATGGGGGGTATATGGGGGCATAGAGGGATATATGGGGGTATATGGAGGCATAGTAGGATACATGGAAGAATATGGGCAGTATAGGAGGGTATATGGGGGGTATATGGGGTATAGGGGGGTAAAGAAGGGTATATGGGCAGTATGGAGGGGTATATGGGGGGTGTAGGGATGTATGGGGGGTATATGGGGGGCATAGGAGTGTATATGGGGGTATATGGGGGTATAAGGGTTATAGGGGGTATATAGGGGCATAGAGGGATATATGGGGGGTATATGGGGCATAGTAGGATACATGGGGGTTTAATACGGGGTGGGGGGCTGCCCCGTGTCCTCCCATTGCAGGAGAACGGCCCTGCAGCGCCCGGGACTTCGGTCACGGCTCCGTGGTGTGTGTGTGCAGCGCTGCGTACTGCGACACCGTGCAGCCGCTGCAGCTGCCGGCACCGGGCAGGTTCGTCAAGTACGAGAGCAGCAAAGCTGGGAAGCGGCTGCAGCGCAGCGAGGGGGGGTTCCAGAGCAACGCAGCACACACAGGTGGGGGGGGGTGTGGGGGTATGGGGTGGGTTGGTTATGGGGTGGTTGTGGGGTGGGTTTGGGGTGGGTTGGTTATGGGGTGGGTTGGTTGTGGGTTGGCTATGGGGTGGGTTGGTTATGGGGTGGGTTGGTTATGGGGTGGGTATGGGGTGGGTTGGTTATTGGGCTGCAGCGCAGTGAGGGGGGGTTCCAGAGCAACGCCCCCAGTGCAGGTACCATCAATGGGGCCGGTTGGACACAGCAAGGATGGGAAACGGCTCCGGGACAAACAGCAGCTCGTCCCACCCTGCACTAAGAGCCCCAGTCACAGCCCAAAGACTTTTAACCTCATCCCAAAGATCCCCAACCCATCCTAATGACCTCCAACCTGATCCCAAAGACGCCCAAACTCATACCAAAGGCCCCCATCCCATCCCATCCCATCCCATCCCATCCCATCCCATCCCATCCCATCCCATCCCATCCCATCCCATCCCATCCCATCCCAAAGACCTCCAACCCCATCCTATCCCATAGATCTCCATCCCTAACCCCATCCCAAAGACCCCCAACCCATCCCCAAGATCCTCAACCCCACCCCAAGGCCTCCAACCCCATCCCAAGCACCTCCAACCCCACCCCAAAGATCCCCAACCCCATCCCAAAGATCACCATCTCATCCCAAAGACCCCCAATCCATCCCATCCCAAAGGCCTCCAACCCCATCACATTCCAAAGACCCCCATCCCGAAGACCCCATCCCAACCCCATCCCATCCCTAAGAACTCCAATCCCATTCCATCCCAAAAACCCCCAACCCCATCCCAATCCCACCCCAAAGACCTTTAACCCGATCCCAAAGTCTCCCATCCCAAAGACCTCCATCCCAACCCCATCCCATCCCAAAGACCTCCAACCCCATGCCACCCCAAAAACCCCCAACCCCATCCCATCCCAAAGGCTTCCAACCCCATCCCATCCCACCCCAAAAACCCCCACCCCCATCCCAAAGACCCCCATCCCAAAGACCTCCAACCTCATCCCGTCCCAAAGACCCCCATCCCATCCCAAAGATCCCCACCCCATCCCAAAGACCCCCATCCCAAAGACCTCCAACCTCATCCCATCCCAAAGACCCCCATCCCACCCCAAAAACCCCCAACCCCATCCCAAAGACCCCCATCCCAAAGGCCTCCAACCCCATCCCATCCCAAAGATCCCCAACCCCATCCCAAAGACCACCATCTCATCCCAAAGACCCCCAATCCATCCCATCCCAAAGGCCTCCAACCCCATGCCATTCCAAAGACCCCCATCCCAACCCCATCCCAAAGACCTCCTATCCCATCCCTAAGACTCCTATCCCACCCCAAAAAACCCCAACCCCATCCCAAAAACCCCATCCCAAAGGCCTCCAACCCCACCCCATCCCAAAGATCCCCACCCCATCCCAAAGACCCCCAACCCCATCCCAAAGACCCCCATCCCAAAGACCTCCAATCCATCCCATCCCAAAGACCCCCAACCCCACCCCATCCCACCATGCCCACCCATAGAACCACTGAGGCTGGCCAAGACCTCTAAGCCCATTGAGTCCAACCATTGACCCAACCCCACTGTACCCACTCCCGGAACCATTAAGGCCAGAAAAGACCCCAGCCCCCCCCGTGACCCCACAATCCACATCTCCGTGTGTCCCCACACCCCGTGGACAGCGCAGCCCTTCCTGCAGATCTCCACCTGACGCTGGACCCCACTCAGCGCTACCAGAAGGTGAAGGGCTTCGGGGGCTCCGTCACCGACTCGGCCGCCATCAACATCCTGTCGCTGCCCCAGGAGGCGCAGACGCACCTGATCCGCTCCTACTTCTCTGATGAAGGTGGGTCTGGGCAGGTGACCATCCCCAAAGTGCACAAAAGACCCTACAACCCCAAATCCATCCCCAAAGTGCACAAAGATCCTACAACCTCAAACACATCCCACAATACCCAAAGATCCTACAACCCCAAATCCATCCCCAAAGTGCACAAAGATCCTACAACCCCAAATACATCCCACAATACCCAAAGACCCTACAACCCCAAATCCATCCCCAAAGTGCACAAAGACCCTACAACCCCAAATCCATCCCCAAAGTGCTCTATATCCCCAACCCCAAATCCATCCCCACTGTGCCCAAAGATCCTACAACCCCAAATCCATCCCCAAAGTGCACAAAGACCCTACAACCCCAAATCCATCCCCACCGTGCCCAAAGATCCCAGCCCCAATCCCATCCCTGCAATGCCAATGATCCCAACCTCAAACCCATCCCCACTGTGCCCAAAGATCCCAACCCCATCCCTGCAATGGGATATCCCCAATATCCCCAACCCCAAACCCATCCCCACTGTGCCCAAAGATCCTACAACCCATCCCTGCAATGCCCAAAGACCCCAAATCCATCCCCGCTGTGCCCTATATCCCCAACCCCAAACCCATCACACCCAATGACCCCCCAACCCCAAATCCATCCCACAACACCCAAAGACCCCAACCCCACCCCATCCCCACCAGACCCAAAGCTCTCCACCCCACCATACCCAAAGATCTATGGGGCAGCTATGGGGCAGGTGGGTTCTCTCTCCTATGGGTCCACCAGCACTCTGGGTTGGGCTGCACCCTTGGGTGCCCCCCACGACCCCCCACCCCCATTTGCAGGCATTGAGTACAACCTGGTGCGCGTCCCCATGGCCAGCACCGACTTCTCGGTGCGACTCTACACCTACGCCGACACGGAGGGAGACTTCCAGCTGGAGCACTTCAACCTGACCGAGGAGGACACCGGGATGAAGGTTGGGAGGGTCCTTGAAGGTCACAGAGCCATGGGATGGGTTGGAAGGGTCCTTAAAGGTCATAGGACCATGGGATGGTTGGGTTGGAAGGGTCCTTGAAGGTCACAGAGCCATGGGATGGGTTGGAAGGGTCCTTGAAGATCGCAGAGCTATGGGATGGTTGGGTTCAAGGGTCCTTAAAGGCCATAGAACCATGGGATGGTTGGGTTGGAAGGGTCCTTGAAGATCACAGCCATGGGATGGGTTGGGTTCAAGGGTTCTTAAGGACCATAGGAACATGGGATGGGATGGGTTGGAAGGGTCCTGAAAGGTCATGGGATGGGTTGGAAGGGTTCTTAATGGACATAGAGGCATGGGATGGTTGGGTTGGAAGGGTCCTTAAAGGCCATAGAACCATGGGACAGATTGGAAGGGTCCTTAAAGCTCACAGCCATGGGATGGGTAGGAAGGGTCCTTAAAGCTCACACAGCCATGGGATGGTTGGGTTCAAGGGTTCTTAAGGACTATAGGAACATGGGCTGGGTTGGAAGGGTCCTGAAAGTTCTTGGGATGGGTTGGAAGGGTCCTTAAAGATCACAGAGCCATGGGGTAGGGTGGATGGGTCCTGAAAGGTCATAGGACTGTGAGATGGTTGGATTGGAAGGGACTTTGGAGACTGTAGGACTATGGAATGGGTTGGAAGGGTCCTGAAAGGCCATAGAACCATGGGATGGTTGGGTTGGAAGGGTCCTTAAAGCTCACAGAGCTATGGGATGGGTTGGAAGGGTCCTGAAAGGCCATAGAACAATGGGATGGTTGGGTTGGAAGGGTCCTTAAAGCTCACAGAGCCATGGGATGGGTTGGAAGGGGTCCTTAAAAGTCATAGGACCATGGGCTGGGTTGGAAGGGTCCTTAAAGATCACAGCCATGGGATGGGTTGGAAGGGTCCTTAAAGCTCATGGGATGGGTTGGAAGGGCGCTACTTGTGGCCATAGAACCACGTCCCATCAGCCCACAGCCAAAGTTGGCCTCCACCTCTTTGATCAGAAGAACCATGGGGGGGGATGCAATGGGGTGGGGGGGGTTGGGGGTCCCTGTGGATCCCGAGGCTCAACCCTGCTCCCATCTGCCCCCAGATCCCCATCCTAAAGGCGGCTCAGGCTGTGGCCGCGCGGCCGCTGTCGCTCTACGCCAGCCCATGGACGTCCCCGGTGTGGATGAAGACCAACGGCGCCATGACGGGGAGGGGGACGTTAAAAGGGACCCCAGGGGATAAATATCACACGACGTGGGCCAACTATTTCATCCGGTGAGCTCCAGTCCATCCCATCCCAAAGACCCCCAACTCCATCCCAAAGACCCCCAACTCCATCCCAAAGACCTCCAATCCATCCAATCCCAACTCCATCCCATCCCAAAGACCCCCAATTCCATCCCATCCCAAAGACCTCCAATCCATCCCATCCCGAAGACCCCCATCCCAAAGACCCCCAACCCCATCCCATCCCAAAGGCCCCTGTTCCACCCCATCCCAAAGACCCCCAACCTCATCTCAAAGACCCTAATCCCATCCCAAAGTCCCCCATCCCATCCCAAAGACCCCCAACCCCACCCCATCCCACCATGCTCACCCATAGAACCTTTGAGGCTGTGGCGAAGACCTCTAAGCCCATTGAGTCCAACCATTGACCCAACCCCACTGTACCCACTCCCAGAACCATTAAGGCCAGAGCTCAGGGTGGAGGGTACGAGGAGCCCAGTTGGTTCTGACCCGGCTGGTTCTGACCCGGCTGGTTCTGACCCGGCTGGTTCCTCTCCATGCCCAGGTTCTTGGATGAATACGCCAAACACAACCTGACCTTCTGGGCAGTGACTGCAGGCAATGAACCCACAGCCGGGGAGATCGTCTTCTACCCCTTCCAGTGCCTGGGATTCTCCCCCGAGCACCAGCGGGATTTCATCGCTCGGGACCTGGGCCCGGCGTTGGCCAACAGCTCCCACAGCAACGTGCAGCTCATCATCCTGGATGACCAGAGGGTGATGTTGCCCTACTGGGCTCAAGTGGTGAGAACTGTGGGGCTGTTTATGGGGGGCTGGGAGCGGCCTTTGGTTCCTCTGATCAATGAGGTGGAGGCCAGTTTTGGCTGTGGGCTGATGGGACGTGGTTCTATGGCCACAAATAGGGCCCTTCCAATCCATACCATGAGCTTTAAGGACCCTTCCAATCCATCCCATGAGCTTTAAGGACCCTTCCAACCCATCCATGGCTTCATGAGCTTTAAGGACCCTTCCAACCCAGCCTGTGTCTCTGTGAGCTTTAAGGACCCTTCCAATCCATCCCATGAGCTTTAAGGACCCTTCCAACCCATCCCATAGCTCTGTGAGCTTTAAGGACCCTTCCAATCCATACCATGAGCTTTAAGGACCCTTCCAACCCAGCCTGTGTCTCTGTGAGCTTTAAGGACCCTTCCAATCCATCCCATGGCTGTGATCTTTAAGGACCCTTCCAACCCAGCCCATGGTCCTATGACTTTTAAGGACCCCTTCCAACCCATCCCATGGCTCTGTGAGCTTTAAGGACCCTTCCAACCCAACCATCCCATGGTTCTATGGCCTTACAGGACCCTTCCAACCCATCCCGTGGTCCTACAGTCTCCAAGGTCCCTTCCAATCCAACCATCTCACAGTCCTATGACCTTTTAGGACCCATCCACCCCACCCCATGGCTCTGTGAGCTTTAAGGACCCTTCCAATTTGTCCCATGGTTCTATGGCCTTTAAGGATCCTTGAACCCAACCATCCCGTGCTTCTATGCCCTTTAAGGACCCTTCCAACCCATCCCATGGTCCTACAGACTCCAAGGTCCTTTCCAACCCAACCATCTCATGGCCCCATGACCTTTAAGGACCCTTCCAACCCACCCCACAGTTCTATGCCCTTTAAGGACCCTTCCAACCCAACCACCCCATGCTCTTTAAGGACCTTTCCAACCCCACCCCACAGTTCTATGGCCTTTCAGGACCCTTCCAACCCACTCCATGGTCCTACAGACTCCAAGGTCCTTTCCAACCCAACCATCCCATGACCTTTAAGGACCTTTCCAACCCCACCCCATAGTTCTATGACCTTTAAGGACCCTTCCAACCCATTCATCCCATGGCCCCATGACTTTTAAGGACCCTTCCAACCCATCCCATGGCTGTGAGCTTTAAGGACCCTTCCAACCCAACCATCCCATGACCTTTAAGGACCCTTCCAACCCCACCCCACAGTTCTATGACCTTTAAGGACCCTTCCAACCCATTCCATGGCTGTGATCTTTAAGGACCCTTCCAACCCAACCATCCCATGACCTTTAAGGACCTTTCCAACCCCACCCCATAGTTCTATGCCCTTTAAGGACCCTTCCAACCCATTCATCCCATGGCCCCATGACTTTTAAGGACCCTTCCAACCCATCCCATGGCTGTGAGCTTTAAGGACCCTTCCAACCCAACCATCCCATGACCTTTAAGGATCCTTCCAACCCCACCCCACAGTTCTATGACCTTTCAGGACCTTTCCAACCCACCCCACATTTCCCCATCTCCAATCTCCCATCCTTCCCCCCCCATTCTGTGCTCTTTAACCCCAACCATTAACCCACCACCTCCAGACCTTCCATTAACCCCCCCATGGAATCTCTGTGTATATTTGGGTGGGGGTCTGCAGGGTCAGCCATGTTTTTCTCCCCCCCCCCCAGGTCCTCAAAGACCCCGTGGCCGCCAGTTACATCGACGGCATCGGGATCCATTGGTACCTGGATTTCCTGGCCCCCATCGACCTGACGTTGTCCATCACCCACCATCTCTTCCCCAACCATTTCCTCCTCTCCACCGAAGCCTCCACTGGATCCTATTTCTGGGAGCCCAGGGTGGTCCTGGGGGGCTGGGAGAGGGGCAGCAAATACAGCCACAGCATCTTAACGGTGGGGCTCAGCTTTGGGGGGGGGGGTCTGTCCTATCATCTATGGGACCTCATTAAACATCCCCCCCCAGCCTGGAGGGGGGGGTTGGGTTATCATCCTATGGGACCTCATTAAAGGGACCCCCCCCCCCTCAAATAGGACCTGAATAACTACGTGACGGGTTGGACCGACTGGAACCTGGCGCTGGACCTGGAGGGGGGGCCCAACTGGAGCAAGAACTACGTGGACAGCCCCGTCATCGTCGACAGCAGCCAGGGCGTCTTCTACAAGCAGCCCATGTTCTACCACATGGGGCACTTCAGGTGGGTCACAGACCCCCCGGGACCCCCCCCATAGCAAACCAGGCTGCTATAGGAGCAATGGGGGCTCATAGAACCCCCCCATAGCAAACCAGGCTGCTATAGGAGCAATGGGGGCCCATAGAACCCCCCCATAGCAAACCAGGCTGCTATAGGAGCAATGGCGGCTCATAGAACCCCCCCATAGCAAACCAGGCTGCTATAGGAGCAATGGGGGCTCATAGAACCCCCCCATAGCAAACCAGGCTGCACCTACAGGAGCAATGGGGCTCACAGACCCCCCCAAGCTGCTATAGGAGCAATGGGGGCCCATAGAACCCCCCCCATAGCAAACCAGGCTGCTATAGGAGCCATGGGGGCTCCCAGACACCCCCCCACAGCACCCCAAGCTGCCATAGGAGCTCTAAGACCCCTCCCACAGCACCCCAGGCTGCACCTATAGAAGCAATGGGGGTTCATAGATTCCACCCCCCCCCCCCCAGCATCCCAGGCGACCCCAGGGAAGAGGGGGGGGCTGGGGGGGGTCAAGAAAGGTAGAGGGGAGGGTTGGGGGGTTCAAGTGCCATAGGAGCAATAGGAGCTCATAGAACCCCCCCATGGCACCCCAGGCTGCTATAGGAGCAATGGGGGCTCATAGAACCCCCCATAGCAAACCAGGCTGCTATAGGAGCTTACAGGACCCCCCATAGCACCCCAGGCTGCACCCATAGGAGCAATGGGGGGGCTCACAGACCCCCCCAAGCTTCTATAGGAGCAATGGGGGCTCCCAGGACCCCCCCCCATAACCCCCCAGGCTGCCATAGGAGCAATAGGGGCTCCCAGACCCCTCCCAATAGCAACCCAAGCTGCTATTGGAGCTCACAGGACCCCCCCATAGCACCCCCAGGCTGCACCCATAGGAGCAGTATAGGAGCAATGGGGTCTCACAGACCCCTCCCCAGGACCCTCCCCCCGTAACACCCCAGGCTGCCATAGGAGCAATGGGGGCTCAATGTGGATCTGACCCCCACCCTCGGGCGGCTCTGGGGGGTCCCAGCGCTGTGCTGGGCGGGGGACCCCCCCCATAACCCCCCCCCACAACCCCCCCTTTGTGCCCCCCCCATTGCAGTAAGTTCATCCCCGAGGGCTCCCAACGCGTCGGGCTGCGCGTTTCCCGTCGGTGCCGTCGCTGCGGGTTGGAGCACACCGCGTTCCTGCGGCCCGACGGGGCGGCCGTGCTCGTGGTGCTCAACAGGTCAGTGCGACCACCCCAACCCGCCCCACATCGCGACCCACAGCCCGACCCCCAACCCGCCCCATATCGCGACCCACAGCCCGACCCCCAACCCGCCCCATATCGCGACCCACAGCCCGACCCCCCATCCCAGCCCCACAGCCCGACCCCCAAACCCGCCCCGCATCGCGACCCACAGCCCCACCCCCCCATCCCAGCCCCACAGCCCGACCCCAAACCCGCCCCACATCGCGACCCACAGCCCGACCCCCCATCCCAGCCCCACAGCCCGACCCCCAAACCCGCCCCGCATCGCGACCCACAGCCCCACCCCCCCATCCCAGCCCCACAGCCCGACCCCAAACCCGCCCCACATCGCGACCCACAGCCCGACCCCCCATCCCAGCCCCACAGCCCGACCCCCAAACCCGCCCCATATCGCGACCCCCAGCTCCGCCCCGTAGCCCGACCCTCGGTCCGGCCCCATAGCCCGATCCCGACCCTGCAGCCCTACCCCCCCCATCCCGACCCCACAACCCCGACCCCCATCCCAGCCCCGTAGCCCTACCCCACAATCTGCCCCCCGGCCCCAAACCCGGCCCCACATCCCTGCCCTGCACTCTGCCTCCCATCTCAACCCCCATCCCGACCCCTCAGCCCTACCCTGCAGCCTGACCCTACAGTCCCTATCCCCTATTCTGACCCCATAGTCTGACTGACCCCCACCCTGACCCCATAATCTGGCTCCACAGCCCCGACCCACAGCCCTGCCCCCCATCCCGACCCCTCAGCCCTACCCTGCAGTCCGACCCTATAGCCCCGACCCCATAGTCTGACCCCCATCCTGACCCCATAGTTTGATCCCCATCCTGACCCCATAGTTTGATCCCCATCCTGACCCCATAGTCTGACCCTCATCCTGACCCCATAGTCTGACCCCCATCCCCACCCCATAGTTTGATTCCCATCCTGACCCCATAGTCTGCCCCCCCCGACCCCACAGCCGTACCCTGCAGCCCCCCACCCCCCCTCTGACCTCTCCCCCCCATAGATCCCCCTCTCCGGTCTCATTTGGGATTTCCGACCCCACCGTTGGGGTCATTGAGGACGTCGCCCCCCCCGACTCCATACAGACGTTCCTATGGCAGCACCGGGTGTAGCCGTGACCCCCCGGGGGGGCTTTTGGGGACGGACCCCCCCCCTTGTGCCACCCCAATGGGGTCCGGTTGATCCAAGGTCCCCCCCCCCCCCCCTCCCCCCGTGTTGATTTCTATGGGGTTTTCATTAAAGAATGGGGTTTTGTTTTGGATCATGTCGCCTCAATGAGCCCCCCCAAAAAACGGCCCTAATGGGGTGGGGGGATTTGGGGGGAACTCAGGGATGGGGGGTCCCTATGGGGGGGCTGGAGTCCCATCCCTGCTATAGGGTTGGGGTCCCATCCTCACTATAGGGCTGGGGTTCCATCCCTGCTTTGGGATTGGGGTCCCATCCTCACTATAGGGTTGGGGTCCCATCCTCACTATAGGGCTGGGGTTCCATCCCTGCTTTGGGATTGGGGTCCCATCCCTGCTATGGGGTTGGAGTCAAACCCTTATTATAGGGTTAAGGTCCTGTCCCTGCTATGGGGTTGGAGTCAAACCCTTATTATAGGGTTGAGGTCCTGTCCCTGCTATGGGGTTGGGGTCAAACCCTCACTATAGGATTGAGAGTCTCATCCCTGCTATGGGGCTGAGGTCACACCCATGCTATGGGGCTGGGGTCCCATTCCTGCTTTGGGGTCCTATCCTCACTATAGGGCTGGGGTCCCGTCCCTGCTATCGGATTAGAGTCCCATCCTCACTATGGGGTTGGGGTCCCATCCCTGCTATGGGGTTGGGATCAAACCCTCACTATGGGGTGGGGTTGGGGTCCCATCCTCACTATGGGGCTGAGGTCACACTCATGCTATGGGGTTTATGGGATCCCATCCTCACTATAGGGTCACACCCATGCTATGGTTTTGGGGTCCCATTCCTTCTATAGGGTTGGTGTTCCATCCCTGCTATGGGGTTGGGATCAAACCCTCACTTATGGGGCTGGGGTCCCATCCCTGCTATGGGATTGGGGTCCCATCCTCACTATGGGGTTGGTTTCCCATCCCTGCAATAGGGCTGAGGTCACACCCATGTTATGGGGTTGGGGTCCCATTCCTTCTATGGGGCTGAGGTCACATCCATGTTATGGGGTTGGGATCAACCCTCACTATAGGGTTGGGGTCCCTGCCTCACTATGGGATGGGGTTGGGGTGCTGTCTCTGCTATGGGGTCGGAGTCAAACCCTCACTATAGGGTTTAAAGGGTCCCATCCCTGCTATGGGGTTGGGATCAAACCCTCACTATATGGCTGGGGTCAAACCATCACTATAGGGCTGGGGTCCCATCCCTGCTATGGGGTTGGGATCAAACCCTCACTATGGGGCTGAGGTCATACCCATGTTATGGGGTTGGGGTCCTGTCTCTGCTATGGGGTTTATGGGGTCCCACACTTGCTATGGGGTTGGAATCATGTCCTCACTATGGGATTGGGGTCAAACCATCACTATGGGGCTGAGGTTATACCCACGCTATGGGGTTGGGGTCCCATCCTCACTATGGAGCTGAGGTCACACCCATGTTATGGGATTAGAGCCCCATCCCTGCTATGGGGTTGGGGTCAAACCTTTGCTATGGGGTTGGGGTCCCTGCTATGGGGCTGAGGTCCTATCCCTGCTATGGGGTTGGGGTCCCTGCTATGGGGCTGAGGTCCTATCCCTGCTATGGGGTTGGGGTCCCATCCTCACTATAGGGTTGGGGTCCTGTCCCTGCTATGGGGTTGGTGTCATGTCCTCACTATAGGGTTTATAGGGTCCCACCCCTGTTATGGGGCTGAGGTCACGCCCCTGCTATGGGGTTAATGGGCTCTATGGGCTTTATGGGGTTGGTTTATGGGCTTTATGGGGTCCCACCCCTGCTATGGGCTTTTTATGGGGTTTGTGGGGTTTTTATGGGCTTTATGGGTTGGTTTATGGGCTCTATGGGGTTTATGGGCTTGATGGGGTTTATGAGCTTTATGGGGTTGGTTTATGGGGTTAATGGGCTTTATGGGGTCTATGGGGTCCCGCCCTCCCGGTGCCGTTCCCTTCTCCTCCCTCATTCCATCCGGGTGACGCCATGTTGGGGGGGGGGGGGCAGTGGGGGGGGGGGGCGTTGACTCATCCCCCCCAGTGGGAGCAGCCGGAGGGAGGGCACAGCGCGGGGGGGGGGCAATGGGGGTCAATGGGAGCAATGGGAAGCAATGGGGGCTATGGGGATAATGGGAACAATGGGGGCAATGGGAGCAATGGGGTTATGGGGGCAATTGGGTTAATGGGGGCAATGGGAGCAATGGGGTCATGGGGGCAATTGGGTTAATGGGGGCAATGGGAGCAATGGGGTCATGGGGGCAATTGGGTTAACGGGGGCAATGGGAGCAGTGGGGTTATTGGGAGCAGCACTGGGAGCACTGGGGTTAATGGGATTAACACTGATGTTAATGGGAGCACTGGGAGCAGCACTAGGGTTAATGGGAGCACTGGGATTAACATTGGGGTTAATGGGAGCACTGGGATTAATGTTGGGGTTACTGGGAGCACTGGGAGCATCACTGGGGTTACTGGGAGCAGCATTGGGGTTACTGGGAGCTGCACTGGGATTAACATCATTGGTGTTACTGGGAGCACTGGGAAGGGTACTGGGGTTATTGGGAGAACTGGGAGCAGCATTAGGGTTACTGGGAGCAGCACTGGTGTTACTGGGAGCAGGACTGGGAGCACTGGGGTTACTGGGGACACTGGGAACAGCACTGCAGCTACTGGGAGCACTGGGAGCATCACCGGGGTAACTGGGGTTACTGGGAGCAGCAATGGGAGCACTGGGGTTACTGGGAGCACTGGGGTTACTGGTGTTGGGCACTGGGGTTACTGGGAGCACCACTGCTGTTATGGGGTTACTGGGAACAGCATTAGGAGCAGCACTGGGGTTATTGTGACTAGTGGGAACAGCACTGGGGTTACTGGGAGCATCACTTGGGTTACTGGGAGCACTGGGAGCAGCACTGGGAGCATCCCTGTTGTTACTGGTGTTACTGGGAGCAGTGGGAGCACTATTAGGGTTACTGGGAGCAGCACTGGGGTTACTGGGAGCACTGGGTGCAGCAATGGGGGCAGCACTGGGGTTAATGGTGTTACTGGGAGCATCAGTGGGAGCAGCACTGGGGTTACTGGGACCAGCACTGGGGTTACTGGGAGCACCATTGGGGTTACTGGGGTTACCAGGAGCAGCACTGGGGTTACTGGTGTTACTGGGATTAACATTGGGGTTACTGGGAGCATCCCTGTTGTTACTGGTGTTACTGGGAGCAGCACTGGGGTTACTGGTGTTACTGGGATTAACATTGGGGTTACTGGGAGCACTGGGAGCATCCCTGTTGTTACTGGTGTTACTGGGAACAGCATTGGGGTTACTGGGGGCAGCACTGGGGTTACTGGGCACATCCCTATTGTCACTGGGAGCACTGCTGCTATTTCTGCCCATCTCATCCTTTATTGCCCCTCAGTCCCATCCTTCCTCCTTCCCCCCCCCCCCCCTCACTCCTCCTCCTCCTCCTCCTCCCCCTCCCCCCCCCTCCCCCCCTGCCGCCCCCCTGCCCCCCCCCCACGGCCACGATCCCGCTGAGCAGCCCGTAGCCCAACATGGCGCCCAGCGCCAGCAGCGCCCACAGCAGCTGAGAGCGACGACGGTGGGGGTCGTCGTCCACGTCCACGTCTGGGGCAGGGGGGCGGGTGACGGTGGGGGGGTCACCTGGAGGGGGAATGGATAATGGGGGGGGTCAATAGGGGATAATGGGGGGGGGTCACCTGGAGGGGGGAATGGGGGGGGGTCAATAGGGGATAATGGGGGGGCGTCAGCTATAGGACCTATAGGGGAATCTATGGGGGGGGGTGTCAGCTATAGGACCTATGGGGGGATCTATGGGGGGGGGGTGTCAGCTATAGGACCTATAGGGGGATCTATGGGGGGGGGGTGTCAGCTATAGGACCTATAGGGGAATCTATGGGGGGGGGTGTCAGCTATAGGACCTATAGGGGGATCTATGGGGGGGGGGGTGTCAGCTATAGGACCTATAGGGGAATCTATGGGGGGGGGGTGTCAGCTATAGGACCTATAGGGGGATCTATGGGGGGGGCAGCTATAGGACCTATAGGGGGATCTATGGGGGGGGCAGCTATAGGACCTATAGGGGGATCTATGGGGGGGGCAGCTATAGGACCTATAGGGGGATCTATGGGGGGGGCAGCTATAGGACCTATAGGGGGATTAATGGGGGGGGTCAGCTATAGGACCTATAGGGGGATCTATGGGGGGCGGGAGGTGATGGTGGGGGGGTCACCTGGAGGGGGAATGGGGGGGGTCAATAGGGGATAATGGGGGGGGGGGTCAGCTATAGGACCTATAGGGGGATCTATGGGGGGGGGCAGCTATAGGACCTATAGGGGGATCTATGAGGGGGGGGTGTCAGCTATAGGACCTATAGGGTGATCTATGGGGGGGGGGTGTCAGCTATAGGACCTATAGGGGGATCTATGGGGGGCGGGAGGTGATGGTGGGGGGGTCACCTGGAGGGGGATCAATGGGGGGGGGGGTCAGCTATAGGACCTATAGGGGGATCTATGGGGGGGGGTGTCAGCTATAGGACCTATAGGGGATCTATGGGGGGGGGGTGTCAGCTATAGGACCTATAGGGGGATCTATGGGGGGGGGTGTCAGCTATAGGACCTATAGGGGGATCTATGGGGGGCGGGAGGTGATGGTGGGGGGGTCACCTGGAGGGGGGAATGGGTGGTGGGGGGGTCAATAGGGATAATGGGGGGGGGGTCACATATAGGGGGTAATGGGGGGGGGTGGTCAATGGGGGAGTCACCTATAGAGGGATCAATGGGGGGGGTCAGCTATAGGGGGTAATGGGAGGGGGGGGTCAATGGGGGATCAATGGGGTGAGATCAATGGGAGGGTCAGCTATAGGGGGTCATGGGGGGGGGTCAGCTGTATGGGGTAATGGAGGGGGGTCAATGGGGGGTCAGCTATAAGGGGTCATTGGGGGGGGGTCACTATAGGGGATAATGGGGGGGGTTCAGCTATAGGGGGTAATGGGGGGGGGTTCAGCTATAGGGGGTAATGGGAGGGGTCACTTGTAGGGGATAATGGGGGGGGGATCAGCTATAGGACCTATAGGGGCATCTATGGGGGGGATGAGTAAGGGGGTCACCTATGGGGAGGGTGGTCAGTGTGGGGGGGTCACCTATAGGGGGATAATGGGGGGGACTAATGTGGAGGTCACCTATAGGGATATCAATGGGGGAGGGTCAACTGTAGGGGATAATGGGGGGGGATCACTATAGGGGGATCAATGGGGGGGTGTTAATGGGGGGGTCACCTATAGGGGGTAATGTAATGGGGGGGGTCACTATAGGGAGTAATGGGGGGGGTCAATGTGGGGGTTATGGGGATCAGCTATAGGAGGATCAATGGGGGGGGGTCACCTGTAGGGGATAATGGTGGGGATCAATGGGGAGGGGGTCACTTATAGGAACCATAGGGGGATCAATGGGGGGGGGGATGATGGGAAGGTCACCTATAGGACCTATAGGAGGGTCAATAGGTGGGGGGGTCACCTATAGGGGGATAATGGGGGGGGAGGGTCACCTATAGGACCTATAGGAGGGTCAATGGGTGGGGTCACTTATAGGGGGACAATGGGAGGAATCAATGGGGGGGAGGGTCACCTATAGGGGGACAATGGAGCCCCCCAGACCCACATAGGAGCATCCCAAACCCACAGGGACACCCCAGACCCCCGATGACACCCCACATAGGAGCCCCCCAGCCCCACAGTGACACCACCCCCCATCCCAGCCTGGTTCTGCCCCGGTTCTGGTTCTGCCCCGGTTCTGCCCCGGTTCTGCCCCGGTTCTGCCCCGGTTCCGGTTCTGCCCCGGTTCTGCCCCGGTTCTGGTTCTGCCCTGGTTCTGCCCCAGTTCTGCCCCAGTTCTGCCCCAGTTCTGCCCCGGTTCTGGTTCTGCCCCGGTTCTGCCCCGGTTCTGGTTCTGCCCCGGTTCCGGTTCTGCCCTGGTTCTGCCCCGGTTCCGGTTCTGTCCCGGTTCTGCCCGGTTCTGGTTCTGCCCCGGTTCTGCCCCGGTTCTGTCCCGGTTCTGGCCCGGTTCTGCCCCAGTTCTGCCCCCGTTCTGCCCCCATCCTGCCCCGGTTCTGCCCCGGTTCCGGTTCTGTCCCGGTTCTGTCCTGGTTCTGCCCCGGTTCTGGTTCTGCCCCGGTTCTGGTTCTGTCCCAGTTCTGCCCCCATCCCGCCCCGGTTCTGTCCTGGTTCCGCCCCGGTTCTGCCCCCATCCTGCCCCGGTTCTGCCCCGGTTCCGTCCCGGTTCTGCCCCCATCCCGCCCCGGTTCCGGTTCTGTCCCGGTTCTGCCCCCATCCCGCCCCGGTTCTGCCCCGGTTCTGCCCCCATCCCGCCCCGGTTCTGCCCTGGTTCTGCCCTGGTCCCGTCCCGGTTCTGTCCCGGTTCTGCCCTGGTTCTGCCCTGGTCCCGTCCCGGTTCTGTCCCGGTTCTGCCCTGGTTCTGCCCTGGTCCCGTCCCGGTTCTGTCCCGGTTCTGCCCTGGTTCTGCCCTGGTCCCGTCCCGGTTCTGTCCCGGTTCCGCCCCGGTTCCGCCCGGTTCTGACCGCTGTCCCATGGAAGTAGAGGCTCTGGATGGTGGCGCACAGCTCGCACAGGTTCCTCAGTGCCCGCAGGTGCTGCTGCAGTTTCCCGTTGGGCAGCTCCGCCTTCAGCAGCGGCGCCAACCGGCTGAACAGCACCGCGTCCAGGGCAGCGGGGCTGAGGGACACGGAGCACTGAGCCCATAACCTATAGAACCCTGTAACCTACATAGCACACCTAGAACCACCATAATACCCCTATAACCACCATAACCCACCTATAACCACCATAACACCCCTATAACCTCCATAACACCCCTATAACCCTATAACCTCCATAGCACCCCGATAACCACCATAACACCCCTAGAACCACCCTATAACCACCATAACCCCCCTATAACCACCATAACACTCCTATAACCCTATAACCAACATAACACCCCTAGAACCCAATAACCACCATAACACCCCTATAACCCCCCTATAACCATCATAACCCCCCTATAACCACCAAATCCCACCTATAATCCCCCTATAACCATCATAACCCCCCTAGAACCACCATATCCCCTATAACCCTATAACCACCATAACCCCCTATAACCTCCCTATAACCACCATATCCCACCTATAACCCCCCTATAAACACCATAACACCCCTAGAACCCTATAACCACCATATCCCCCCATAACCCTATAACCTCTATAGCACCCCTATAACCACCATAACACCCCTATAACCACTATATCACCTATAACCCTATAACCCTAGAACCACCATAACACCCCTATAACCCTATAACCTCCATAACCCACCTAGAACCACCATAATACCCCTATAACCACCATAACCCACCTATAACCACCCTATAATCACCATAACACCCCTATAACCACTATATCCCCTATAACCCTATAACCACCATAACACCCCTATAACCACCATAACACCCCTATACCCCTACAACCACCATAACCACCCCTAGAACCACCATATAACCACCATAACACCCCTATAATCCTATAACCACCATAACCCACCTATAACCACCATAACACCCCTATAACCACTATATCCCCTATAACCCTATAACCTCCATAACACCCCTATAACCCTATAACCATCATAACCCCCCTATAGCCCCCCTATAACCACCATATCCCCTATAACCCTATAACCACCATAACCCCCCTATAACCTCCCTATAACCACCATATCCCACCTATAACCCCCCTATAACCACCATAACACCCCTATAACCACTATATCCCCTATAACCCTATAACCACCATAATACCCCTATAACCCTATAACCATCATAACCCCCCTATAGCCCCCCTATAACCACCATATCCCCTCTATAACCCTATAACCACCATAACCCCCCTATAACCTCCCTATAACCACCATATCCCACCTATAACCCCCCTATAACCACCATAACACCCCTATAACCCCCCCTATAACCCCCATAACCTCCATATCCCACCTATAACCCCCCTATAACCACCATATCCCCCCTATAACCTTCCTATAACCCCCTTATCCTACCTATAACCCCCATAACCCCCCTATAGCCCCCATATCCCACCTACAACCCCTATAATCCCCCTACCTCCTCTATAACCCCCATATCCCCTCTATAACCCCCCTATAACCATCATATCCCCCCTATAACCACCATAACACCCCTATAACCCCCCTATAACCACCATATCCCCTCTATAACCTTCCTATAACCTTCCTATAACCCCATAACCCACCTATAACCCCCATAACCCCTCTATAACCCCATATCCCACCTATAACCCCCATAGCCCCTCTATAATCCCTATAACCTCCATATCCCACCTATAACGCCTATAACCACCATATCCCCTCTATAACCCTTATAACCTTTCTGTAACCCCATATCCCATCTATGACCCCCATAATTCCCCTATAACCCACCTATAACCCCCATATCCCCTCTGTAACCCCCATATCCCACCTATGACCCCACAGCCCCCACAGCCCCCCTATAAGCCCCATGACTCCTATAACCCCATAGCCCCTATAACACCCATAACCCCATAGCCCCACCTTAGTCCCCATAGCCCCCCAATAACCCTCATAGCCCCCACAGCCCCCATAACCCCACTGACCCCATACCCCCCATTGCCCCCCTATACCCCCCCACAGCCCCCCTATAAGCCCATGACTCCTATAACCCCATAGCCCCCATAGCCCCTGCAGCCCCAATAGCCCCCATAACCCCATAATCCCCACAGCCCCCCTTAGTCCCCATAACCCCATAGCTCCCATAACCCCACTGACCCCATACCCCCGCCCGTAGCCCCCTATACCCCCCACAGCCCTCCTATAAGCCCCATGACTCCTATAACCCCATAGTCCCCATAGCCCCTATAACCCCATAACCCTCATAGCCCCCACAGCCCCCCATAACCCCATTGCCCCCCTATACCCCCCCACAGCCCCCATATAAGCCCCATGACTCCTATAACCCCATAACCCCATAGCCCCCCCTTAGTCCCCATAGCCCCTATAACCCCATAACCCCTATAGCCCCCCATAACCCCACTGACCCCATAACCCCCCCCATAGTCCCCTATACCCCCTCCCACAGCCCCCCTATAAGCCCCATGACTCCTATAACCCCATAACCCCACAGCCCCCCTTAGTCCCCATAGCCCCATAACCCCATAACCCTCATAGCCCCCACAGCCCCCCATAACCCCATAGCCCCCCTATACCCCCCACAGCCCCCCTATAAGCCCCATGACTCCTATAACCCCATAGTCCCCACAGCCCCCCTTAGTCCCCATAGCCCCTATAACCCCATAACCCCTATAGCCCCCACAGCCCCCCATAACCCCACTGACCCCATAACCCCCCCATACCCCCCCATACTCACGAGTCCCCAAAGAAGAAACCGCTGTGTCCCCAGGCGCTGTGACAGCAGGGTCAGACACTCACAGGCTTCGCGGTACAGCTGGGGGGGGGACATGGGGGGGGCACATTGGGGTCCCACATTCACCCCCCCCCCCCATAGCACTGCCCCCCCCACCCTATGTAACCCCCCCACCCTATTTACCCCCTTTATTTATTTACCCACCCGTATTAGCACTGTGCCCCGCATCCATAGTACTGCCCCCCCCACCCCATAGTACTGCCCCCCCATAGCACTGCCCCCCCCATGTGCCCCCCCCGTAGTACTACCACCCCATGTGCCCCCCCCCTTAGCACTGCCCCCCCCTCCCCCCCCCATTTGCCCCATCTTCCCCCCCCCCTAGTACTGCCCCCCTTCCCCCCTCCCCATATTACTGCCCCCCCCCTTGTGGCCCCCCATAGTACTGCCCCCCCATATGCCCCCCCTTTTACCCCCCATTACTGCCCCCCCTCCCACGTGCCACCCCATAGTACTGCCCCCCCCATATGCCCCCTCTTCCCCCACCCCCATAGCACTGCCCCCCCCATGTTCCCCCCCCCATAGTACTGCCCCCCCATGTGCCCCCCCTATAGAATTCCCCCCTTCCCCCCTCCCGATGTGCCCCCCCATTACTGCCCCCCCCATAGTACTGCCCCCCCTTTACCCCCCCCATAGTAATGCCCCCCCATGTGCCCCCCCTTTACCCCCCATTACTGCCCCCCCCACATACCCCCCCATAGCACTGCCCCCCCCATATGCCCCCTCTTCCCCACCCCTATAGCACTGCCCCCATATGTGCCCCCCCATTTCTGCCCCCCTTTTACCA